>NC_134267.1:169657627-169957627 GCF_031893055.1 Leptodactylus fuscus
ACATTTATTGCAGTTTTACAATCAGATCCATAATTGCCAGTCACATTGCTGCCAATTGCTCACCAGCAAAAGCACATATGATTTTTTTTTTTTTTGTAGTTTTCAGCTTTTGTAATGCCAAAGGTGAAATTTAAGGGGAAATCCCAAAATAATTTGTGTCGGCATAGAGCATAATCTAAATTTTAAAATGCAGATTCCCATATTTTCCGCAGCGTGTGAATAGGGCACTTTTACTTGCGTTATATTTTTGGTCCAGAATCCGTAACAATTCTTTCATGTGTGAACATGGCCTTACAGCTATAGAAGCTGCTGGGGATTCCTCATTGGCATTTCTCATGCCTCTTTTGTATCAGATGTTCTAAACACACAATCATCCTATTAACATAAAATAAAAAGCTGCGAATTAATGACAAACTAGCCGGTTGCTATAGCAGTCATTGCATAGTTGAATGGTTGCCATAACAAATAGTCAATTGGTCCTCTGTTGGATGCTCCAGCTTCGGGTAGCAAAGTTCAGTTTGACCAAATGATTTGCTTCTTTGCATTTTCTTTGAATAAGAAAAGAATAAATATTTGTATACAAAGAATGGCCTCAATGCTGCCGTGTTCTCCAGTGCCAGGTCTAGCAGACTTATCTCTGGCATGTCCTGCTACTGGTATAGTGATGGAAAAGTATGCATGTTAAAATGTGTACGTAGAATGAAAATGCAGTATTTTTTGTTGCAGATTTTGCTGCAGTTTTTTGAGGCAAAGCCAGGAGTGGATTGAACAGAAGGGAGACGTATTTCCATTCCTTTTGTAGCCATTCTTGCCTTTGGCTCAAAAACCCGCAGCAAAATCTGCAACAAAAATATGTGTTTCCACAAAGTGGGGCCTCCGCATTAGGACACGCAGGACTGAAATATATATATTTTCCTTTTTTTTTTTTTTTTTTTTGTGGCTTTTACCTCTGCATAGAAAATAAGTAATTTTTAATCCGCTTCACAGGACAATTTCTGCTGCAGAATATTTCAGCATCGTGCATGTGAGATTTACTAAAATGCTGTAAAATGCAGCTTTTTTTCAATCCAAGCATTTCTGCAGTGTTAAAAGCATAGTGGTTGGGTTGGACACTGCAGCTCAGCTGGTATGGCCATTACACACAGCAACTTTCGGAACTCCAGCTGCTGTGAAACTACAACTCCCAACATGCTCAATTCACTTACATAGGAGTTCCAAGAACAGCAGAGCAAGTACGCATGCTGAGAGTTGTAGTTTTACAACAGCTGGACTGCCAAAGGTTGCCTAACCCTGCTTTAGGCGCTTTGTTAGTTCTATTGCTGGCGGCTTCTCAGAACAGGTGGGCGCCAAGTATTGAACCCCCACCAAATCTGATACTGATGACCTATCCTAAGGGTGACTTGATGCTTTTGGATCTTTTTTTTTTTTTCTTTTTTTTTTTTTAAATGTAGATTGTGAGCCCCACATAGAGCTCACAATGTACATTTTTTTCCCCTATCAGTATGTCTTTTTTGGAATATGGGATGGAAATCCATGCAAACACGGGGAGAACATACAAACTCCTTGCAGATGGTTTTATGCCCTTGGCGGGATTTGAACACCAGGACTCCAGCGCTGCAAGGCTGCAGTGCTAACCACTGAGCCACCGTGTGGCCCCCGATGCTTTTGGATCTTGTGGTCTTAATATAGAAGCCAAAAAAAGTACAACTACCTGAATAAAACTTTAGGAAGAATTTGCCATTGTTGTCTTGTCTGGGATAGCTGGGTAACAACCCCTGTGAGATCTATAGAGCCCAGAATTTGATCTACTGTGACAATCCTATACAGGGCTGAAATATAGGAACATACAATATAGGTTATTAAAGGGGCTCTATCACTGGGAAAAGTCATTTTTAACTAATCACATCTTTGCATAGCCTTTATAAAGTCTATTCCACACTTACCTTTAGTATGTAGATTGCCTCAGTGGTTTCTGAATAAGTCAGTTTTTATTCATATGCTAATTAGACTTGTGCACGATATATCATGCACCCCTTTGCTATTGTTTCCTATGGGAAACTGATGATGATGATGACAACTCAGCTTACTGTTTGCACACACACCTAGGAGATAATAGCAGGGACGAGTGCTGCTGGGAACTTCCTGTGCTGGCTGGAAGCTCATTAGCATATGAATAAAAACTGACTTATTCAGAAACCACTGAGGCAATTTACATACAAAAGGTAGGTGTGAAGTAGCATTTCTAAAGGCTATGCAAAGATGTGATTAGTTAAAAATGAGTTTTCCCAGTGATAGAGCCCCTTTAAGAAGTCACTTCAGTTTATTTTAGTTTTTCTGCCGACATCCAGGTAAATCATCCACACTTGCCTGAAACTCTCAGTATGGCCTGTTGGTTTTACTTGTTTTGCTCCTTCATGACTGGCAGTGAATACATGAAATAAGTGAGATAGTTATATATTACTGTCTGAAAGTAACATATTCACAGCGATTATTTATTACAGTGACATTTAGTGCAGAATGTTCCAATAAAGGAAGGATTGTAGGGAGCCGGTGCGGTGATCCGATCTGTCAGCACAAGCCCTAGATGAAAAAAGGACACATGAGACTCGTTCTTGTTCCTACAGAAAGGTCACTGTCTGAATAACTTCTCTGCGTCTTCACTACAAGGACTGGCATGTGTTTCTGAATTGTTATCCTACCCTCCAGTCAAAACACAGTTATGTTTCCCTTTCTAAGCGTCCCCTTTTCTCCAGAAACTAGCGGCACATGTCATTGAGCATGTGAACTCGGGGGCAAAGTGTATTTTCAGTTATGTAAAGAAATGTATTTACAGGTTAATTTTCTGCATGTCACTTTATTTTTTGGCTTTCATTTCTGGAAAATAGAAAAAACTTAAAGGAGTAGTTTGTAGAGTGCATATGGACTATAACATAGGTGTCCCCTCCCGCAGGCAACTGGGAGTCATTGTTTAGGTGTAAAATTAAAACTGATAGAATGGCTGTCACTTCTTGTCAAGTTTTATTTCTAGACATGTATATACCATAACTAGTTTATAAAGGAAGTCATACATATTAAAGTGTAACTTCCATTATAAACTGCTTTTCATAAATGAATAGTACAAGTGACTGTAAGAAACTTTGTAATATATCTTATTAATATATCTTCACCACTTATTAAGCTTTTTCTCTTGCTTAGATCTTCAATCTAACTGCTCGGTTACATCTGTCTCTATTCACCTCTATGTAGAAGGGATGGGTGCAGTAGGAGTCTCCTGCCATTTGATTAATTGATTTATTACCTCATTCTGTTCACTTGTTGCCTCTTATCTACAAACCTAGTAGTGTTAAAGAGGACCTTTCATGGTTTGGGGCACAGGCAGTTCTATATACTGCTGGAAAGCCTGAATTCAGCGCACTGTCGGCTTTCCCGATCTGTGCCCTGGGTAAATAGCTTTCGGTCCCGGTACCATTGCTCTTTACAGTCAGTCAGGTACATCCTTCTTCAAAGCAGCGCCTATCGCGCTGTACAGTGTGAGTGGGGAGGAACGCCCCTTCCCTCTTCTCACAGTGCTCATCCATAGACTAGTATTATCAGGAGGGGAGGGGGCGTTCCTCCCCGCTCACACTGTACAGCACGATAGGCGCTGCTGTGGTGAAGGACGTACCTGACAGACTGTCAGGAACGCCCTCCTGACTGTAAAGAGCTACAGTATCGGCACTGAAAGCTCTTTACCCGGGGCACAGATCGGGAGACCCGACAGTGCGCTGAATTCAGCGCACTGTTGGCTTTCCAGCAGTATATAGAGCTGCCTGTGCCCAAACCATGAAAGGTCCTCTTTAAAAGTAGCAGAGTGTAACAGCAGCAGTTATTTGAGTGTCTTTCCTATCCCCCTCTTATCTTCCTAGACTAATATGTAAAAAGTGGAAAAGAAAACCTATTTCTTTAATAAGATATATTGCAATGTTTTACATATTAACCTGTACTTTTAATTTATGAAAAGTTCTTTATAATTGGGGTTACACTAGAATGTTGGCCAACACAATCAACTACCGTGCATGGGGTTGGCTTTCCCCTGATGGTACTGTATGTATCAAAGAAAAGATTTATCATGGTGTTGGACTTCACCATGTCAGATCCTTTTGTTTCTGGTGAGAAGAGCTTCCTCCAGAAGAGATGTCATTCATTCAGAGGGACACTGGAGGATCAAAAAAATAACTGCAGAATGTGAAATATAGGGCAAAAAATAATAAAATTCTAAGCTTTATTAAATGCATTAAAAAGGATTACTTTAATGCTCGATATGGATGTTTACAAGTGTAATAACAGACCAATAGCATGTAAGGCCTGTCAGAAACCCAACCAATGCCAGTGACTTTCGCTATTATACACACACACACACACACACACACACACACACACACACACACACACACACACACACACACCTCCCAGAGGACGCAGATCTGAGTTGAACACACATGCGGCTGAAGGAAGGAGCTGACACAGGTCAGCTCCTCGCTTCGCCGCTGCCCGCCTCTCTCCCTGACACATGCGGCTGAAGCTGCTCGCGTGCTCGCTTCGCCGCTGCGTCTCTCTCTCGCTGACACATGCGGCTGAAGCGAGGAGCTGACCTGTGTCAGCTCCTCGCTTCGCTGCTGCCGCCGGCTCCTGGCTTGTAGACGCGATGTACACGCCAGGAGCCGGCGGCAGCAGCGAAGCGAGGAGCTGACACAGGTCAGCTCCTCGCTTCAGCCGCATGTGTCAGCGAGAGAGAGACGCAGCGGCGAAGCGAGCACGCGAGCAGCTTCAGCCGCGTGTGTCAGGGAGAGAGGCGGGCAGCGGTGAAGCGAGGAGCTGACCTGTGTCAGCTCCTTTCTTCAGCCGCATGTGTCAGCGAGAGAGGCGGCGAGGGAGCGGAGGAGAAGGTAAGTTTAATGTGGAGGTGGAACATGAATCTGGGGGCAGATGAAGGAGAGGACGGCATGACATTGGGGCAGAGATGGAGAGGACATGAATCTGAGGGCAGAGATAGGGGACATGAATCTGGGGGCAGAGATGTGGTGACATGAATCTGGGGGCAGAGATGGAGAGGACATGAATCTGGGGGCAGAGATGGAGGGGGGACATGAATCTGGGGGCAGAGATGGAGGGACATGAATCTGTAGGCAGAGATGGAGGGACATGAAACTGGGGGCAGATGAAGGGTGTATATGAAACTGGGGGAGAGATAGAGGGGGGACATATAATTTACGAGTTACTGTAGGAGGATTATACTGTGTGCGGGCACATGAAAAATTAACGAGTGGGTGGAGTCAACACAAAAGTGGGTGGGGCTAAATTTGCCGCGGCACGCTATGCGCGCCGCACATTTTGTCCCTCTGTCGGTTCTTCAAAAGTTGGGAGGTATGCACACACATATATGTATATGTATATATATATATATATATATATATCCTATTAATATTATAAATGTGAAAGTTTGTGAGTTTGTGTGTTTGGATGTTTGTTCCTCAATCACGCAAAACCCGCTCGACCGATTTGGCTGAAATTTTCCACAAACATAGTTAATACACCCGATTGCGCAATAGGCTACTTTTCGTCACAATAGCACACATACGTTTGTGCCAGGACCCCCACAGAACCCAAACTCACACCACCATCTCTGCAATCTCACACACTTTGGACCATAGCAAGCCACAAAATTCATATTGCCCTCTACAGCCTCACCCCTAACCCCACACAATCACATATACATATACTTTACCACTTTGCCCCTCACCTTAACGATACTCCAGGAGGTTCTCTTCAACGCTCCGGAGCAGCCATGTTTGCCGACCCCCACCGCTCTGACAATCCGCAACACCGCCCAACCATGTCAATACCCCTAGGAGGTCTAATAAATGCAAAAAAAAAAGTTTTTTTAAAAAAAATGAAAAAAAAATATAAAAACAAATAAAAACGATTAAAAATTCAAATCATCCCCCTTTCCCTAGAACACATATAAAAGTAGTTAAAAACTGTGAAACACATACATGTTAGGTATCCCCGCGTCCATAATCGCCCGCTATACAAATATTTTTCCTGTTCGGTAAACGCCGTAGCGGGAAAAATGGTCAAAAGTGCCAAACCGCCGTTTTTTCACTGTTTTGATTCTGATAAAATTTTGAATAAAAAGTGATCAAAGCAATAACATTTCCCGAAAATGGTAGAACTACAAAGTACACCCGGTCCCGCAAAAAAAGACACCCTATACATCCCCGTACAGGCACATATAAAAAAGTTACGGCTGTCGGAATATGGCGACTTTTCAAAAAAAAATTTTTTAACACAGTTTTGCCTTTTTTTTAAGGGGTCAAAATGTAAATAAAACCATATAAATTTGGTATCCTCGGCATCGTAACGAAACACAGAATACAGGGGGCATGTCATTTTGGTTGCACAGTGAACGCCGTAAAACCAAAGCCCGCAAGAAAGTCACAGAACTGCATTTTTTTCTTCAAATCCACCCCATTCTGAATTTTTTCCCTGCTTCCCAGTACATTATATAGAATAAATAATGGTGGCATCATGAAGAAAAATTTGTCCCGGAAAAATTAAGACCTCATATGACTCTGGGAACAGAGAGATAAAAAAGTTATGGGGTTTAGAAGGAGGGGATTCAAAAACGAAAATCAAAAAATGCCATCGGCAGGAAAGGGTTAACTTCAAATACCTCTGTCCCAAAGTCACTATGTACAGTTTATACCAACACCGTATAGCAGCTCAAATACAAAGTAACTTCAACACAAAAGTCTCACGTATTCTCCGAATTACAGCAAAAACAAGATACAAAGTTACATTTCATATCCCATACCTTATACACAGTACGAAAACCTTACCCGCGCTGTATATACCCACTTCTACAATCACCGCAGACGAAGTTGCGGGTACCAGTTAGTATATATATATATATATATATATATATATATATATATATATATATATATACCGGTATATGTCATATACAGGTTTTAAGAAATAATAATGTGCATCTCCAAACCATGTCAAATTGTGACCTTCCAAATTCTCATCTGTATTACATAGATAGGACATGGATACAGATTGCTCAGCTATTTGTGGACTAATACCTCCATCCAATCCATGTTTCTTCTGACAAATATTAATCCATGTAAACTCAGTCACTTCAAGTCCTTAACGTGATTTATACCCCTCATGTGCGAAATGAGGATCACATCAGGACACTTTTATACAGGAGGTAATATAATCCTCCGGTATACCAAAGTCCCTGATTCTGCAGGTCAAACTGCATTTCCAAGGGCCTGGAAGGTGAGCACTGGATCAGGTGTCTTTAGTTAGGGGGAGCATGTGAGGTCTAAAATATCTTCAAATCAATCATAGTGAGGTGTAGGGTTCTTTGAAAGCAGCATAACCATATCTCATTATATGTAATGCAGATCTGACTGCAAGTGCATCGGGGGCAGGTTGGATTTACCAGATTTGACTACAGACAGTACTCCACTTCTCTGCAATGCCACATATTTAGCCATGATTGATATTTTCAGACCCTGCCTGCCTCACGGTTGTCTATCAGTAAATCTAGCTCCACCCCTGGCGCACTTGTAGATTGATTTTTATGTCCATAAAAAGATGATTATTTGTGTATTTCTTTATCAGTTTGTGAACACAAAAGCATGCCTCTGCTCTTGTTAAACGTCCCTACACGGCACTATAATTTTTTTGGGAGGCATCTTAGGCATTACAGATTCTCTTTAACATTCCTGAGCGTACATACTATATGGTTGGCCACTCCATGCTTGGACATTACAAGCATACATACTATATGGTTGGCCACTCCTGCCAGAAGTGGCAGGTTTTGCTAACATAAGTTTAGTGTATGTGGCTACTTTAGTATATGTTTTATGTACTTGGAAATAAGGAAGAAAAGCTGTCAACTGCCAGCATTCTCTAAAACATATGACCAGTGCTTTAAGGGGCTTTTCACATGGCAGAAAATGAAGATTTATTCCTTTTGTCACTGGTTTTCACCACTCGCGACATGGTGCCGATTCAGTGCATCGGTATTGAGTCGCAAGTTTCTGCTGCTGACAAGGCCCAGATGAATGGTCCTTCCTTATCAACAAGGAGTTGACCATGGACTCTGCGACTGAATTGGCAAAAAAAAAAGGATGCTTATTTCTTCAGTTTCTCGCTGAAATCTCGGTCTCCCATTGAAAACAATGGGAGGCAGAATCTGTGTGGAATCAGCGTCAAATACCTATATGTGAACGGTCCCTAACATAGAAAAGGAATCAAATACATACTCTGAAATTTCTTGTGTAACCCACAACTGCCAATGTAGTTCATAGTTAAAGCTTTTTAAGGCCTGTGCCCTACATGGTGTAAATGTGAATCCCATCCACATGTTGTGTAAAAAGTGCACACAGCGTATTTTGTTAATCGCGGTATGTCAATTATACCTATAGGGAAACCACCAGCGTTTCAATAGGTATAATGGAAACGGAAAGTCTGCAGAGGAAACCTTTGTACACTTTCTGTGACACGTGGTGCAGGAAAATTCCCCCCCCCCCCCCCAGTTTAGATGTTGTTAGCATTATAGCATTCTCATAATCCAGAATCCATCTAATCCTTATAATGAAAAAGTAACATGTTAAGAAAATCTTGAAGATCTCTGTGATAACAATTGCCATATTTCTAATGTAAATGAGAGGATAAGACTTTGTGCTGAGTACAGTAAGATGTAACTATGGGTTTCAGTCTCCCGGGCTCTCCGAATCCTATTTCAGCTGTGATTAGGTTTGGGATTTATCCGTTCTAGTTGTCATGGCAGAATATGCTGTACAGAAGCCACTTCTGAGCCGTCGTGAATTATATCCTGTAACTAGTGATACTAGTTATTACAGTAGCCAGTGATTGGCCAGGGGTCATAATTTCCTAATTTTATCCCTCTAGACAACCACTTTAATACAATATGGTGTTCCCATATAAAGGACCTGTCACCGGGTCTCAAATGACATACATCATCTGATAGATGCTGTCACATGGGGCATTGTCCAAATCCGTTCATCCATTCTAAATATATAAACCCTTTTAATATTTATGCAAATGAGGATGTACTAGCCAATTGGGATGTATATCATGCAGTGTTACCGCCCACTGGTGTCTTCAGATTCTATACATAAATTCAGACAATCTGTCTACCAGACAAAATAAAGCAGCATTCACGTTTTTTTAATGGTATCTATGAGAGACATGTCAGCACCTGAAAAATAAAGTTAAAATTGCTAAATATCAGCATGTGAACATATTCAGTCACTGGCATGAGACGGAGGACAAAGGGATGTTCAGCAGGAGATGGCGCTCTTACTGGGTTATTATATAAGCCATGATCTATAGATGGACACACACTGTTTTCACACTTACTATGCAAGCATACGTATATGGGTTGTGTCCCTTCAGTAGTAACTCTGCGGCACATCACAATGTTGTAATGTTGTTTGATTCTTTCTTTTTTTTTTTTTTATAGTAAGAAATACAGCAGGGAAATGGTTAAGCACATCAAAATCAAAGTCCAATAAAATATGTTTTCTCCGGAGACTCCTCCCTGTCCTAAGACTTATATTAGCCAAAATCAGCCCGAACAATCATCCTGTCTTGGAAAAACAGGAAAAGAGTGTTTTATGCAAAACATGTGGGAGGACCATTTCCTTCTGCAAGTAAAAGTAGAAGAAAACTGGTAAAAAAAAAAAAAAAAATCCATTCCCTGGGTCACTTTTATTGATGTCTCTCAGCCTTTCCTCTATTGTTGTATTGCAACATGAAGGCTGTTATGTGTCAGGTTGCCAAAGAAGTGAAGTTTTTATAAAGCAGTTTCCATTAGTGTCTTGGGTTAAGAAGGCATACAATAGCTAAGGCTGGATTCACATCTACGTTGGCGTCTCCATAGGAGACTCCACTGCACATTCCATTTAAAATCATCAGAATAGTCCTGCAACATCTGTGGGGCCTTCCATGGGTAACCGCTTAAGTGGACAGGGTCTCCATCTCTTAGGTCCCCGTGTGAACCTAGCAGACCAATGGATGAGAAAAGAACTGCGCTTGCTCCAGATCCGTTGATTCAACACGTTCTTTTATTATGGTTCTTAATACACGACGCAGCAGACTGCGTTTCGGGGCTTCCCCTTTATCAAGTGTATTACCTCTGTACACACTTATCCTATTAATAAAAACCAGAACACAAGACAATTGTTCTCTATAAGTTTGTCTCCTTACAATCAAAAAATATATAACGATAACAATCCCGTTGAATCGATATTGCCTGATAAAAGCATCAATCTCAAAATACAAAGAATAACACATAAAAAATAAATAAATACATGTCCCAACAAACTTTAAAATGTAGCCTGTTCACTAGAAACTTCAAATAACATGATAGTTGCAGTATAGACTGACATAATAGGAATTGAGTCAGGTATAATAAATATTAGACTGAAGGACCTCTCGGATTGCTAAACTTTAGTGGATGAAACTATTGAATACCATATTTAAACCAGCCAGGAGAAGAAAGAAAAGGTTGTTTCTTACCTTACAGATAGATGACTAACCGAATAAGCTGCAAGTGTTAACAGTAGCCAGACGTGAAGAAGATAGCATGTATCCAATTCTAGGGGTACTTTAAACTGGTAGAAAGCGCGCGTAGGCATTGCACATGCGCACTAGCAGCTACATGATGGCGTAGAAATCACAAATAAGGGCTCGTTCACACGGAGTAAACGCGCCGCGCATTGTGGCGCGTTTACGGCGCGTGTACGCCGCGTTTTTTACGGTGCGCGATTACGCCGCGTTAGCGCCGCGTAAACACGGCGTTAACGCGGCGTAATCGCGCACCGTAAAAAACCGCGGCGTACACGCGCCGTAAACGCGCCACAATGCGCGGCGCGTTTACTCCGTGTGAACTCTGCCTAATTCTTTCCCCATAATTTCTAGGTGTTCTAAGATAAAGAAAAGTGCACACTATATGTGAATTTAGCGTCACAGGGTAAAAAAAAAAGTAGGCACAACCGAGCAAGTGCATAAGTACATCAGAGTGGAGGTATGAAGTGGGCATCATTACAGTGAGGGGGCACTATGGAGGCATCATTACTATGTGGAGACACGACTACTTTAGGTCTCAAAAACAGAGTAGTATAGGGCACTATTATTTAGTGGGGGCACAAAGACATGGCAGAAAGAATATGGAACAGTGTTATCAGTTGGAGAGTTTGATTGTTGGTCTCATGACAAAAAAAAAAATGTGCAGGTGGGAGTTCTTCCTTAAAGTTTTTTTTGCCTATCCTGTGTCATATTGCTGGAGGTCTGACCACTGAGACTCCCAGCGAAGCGGAGAATGGGGGCCTGTTAGTGATAGGGAAAATCATGGAGGAATATATATCTTCCCTCGCTTTTTCTGATATGTGTCCTAGACTCCAAGGTTTATGATCTCTGGAGAGAATAGCCCAGACCTTTCATTACTGGGTTTTTGGAATTGGATTGGGGAAACTTGTTTGGATCTTCAATCCTTAGTCTGTGTCTGTTATGGTCAATATGCTGTACCTGTAGCATCTGTATAAAAAGGTGCAAACACCGGGGTTTGGATGGATCCGTATTGGATGCAACCTGGAGGAGCTTTTCTGGGAAAACTTGTTTATCATTGTGGTGTGTTCCTTGCTTGCTAGGACGTGTCTATTTTGTTAGAGCTCAGCCGAGTAGGTTTATGGGGTTATAAATGCCAATGCGCTTGTGTGGAAATGAGGGTAAATAAAAAAAACCCTGTAACTGTAGAGCGCTGCTTTTTGGAACAATGACAAGGAGAAGTTTGTCTTCTGAATTTTATTAGTTCTAATTGGACATAATGGTTAGGCTACGCATTTTGTAGCCAAACTGGCGTCTTCTTCAGGCAAGCAAATATGAAAGTCCAATGTGGAGTGAAAAACAAAACAAAAAAAAAAAACACTTTTATGATTAGCTAGGGTGAGATTGCAGCCCCAGTGAAGTGAATGGAGCTCCTGATACACAAGCACACTGGCGCTTAATTTTACTAGGAGGCTTCAATGACACTTTTGGACCACTGTTCTTCTGAATCCTGGGGGTTATGGCCTCCCATCGACCTGACACTTATCCTATGTCCTATAAGTTTCTTAATAGCACAACCCCTTTAAGCTTACTTCTCATTTCCGAGATACTGCTGAATTTGTCCTCAATGTTTACAGCACATTGCCTACGTTACAGACTACCTCTGCTATCTAGCAACACTGGCTGGGCCGGTGGCATCAGTCCCTGTTCCCGGCCACTTCTATTGTCATCTTTTCATTCTGTATAATGGCTTATGGAGTCTTCAGTTAACTCTGGAACAGTGCTTGAAGGGTGCCCCTGTTATCCCAGTATGTCACTCATGAGACAAGTGTGTAGTTTAGTCTCTGGAGCCCGCTGCTGGCCTGAACTGACCATCACACTGGCCAGTTGACAACTTGTCACTAAAACCTGGGGGTGAAGGGGAGAGGAAACAGGAGAAACCCTTAGGCCAGGGCTCCACGGGCTGGAAATGCCGTGATTTGAACGTGGTGGAAACACCACTGTAAAAGTCGCTGTGTTTTACAGTACTTGCAAAGTGGATGGGATTCATACTGATCCCATGCTCACTTTGCAGAAAAAATCACAGCACGGACACGCTGCTATTTCCAAAACCGTTGTGGTTTTGAAAATCGCAGCATGTCAATTATATCTATGGAAATGCTGACGGCTTTCCCATAGATATAATTGTAACAGAAAGTCAGCGGAGGAAAACTCAGTGAGCTTTCTGTTCCAAGTGCTTTGGGAAGAACCACAATGCGTTCACGCCGTGGTTGTTCCCGCAGTGCTTTAGCACAGTGGCTCCGACCGTGGGGCCTTCGCCTTAGAGAATGTTCACACAGCAGAAATTGGTGGTTTTGAAGCCAAATTCTGCCCTGAATCTGTATCCAATGAGAGGCGGTGATTGAAGCAGGATGCTGGAAAAATAAGCTTTTGTCTTGCTACAAATTATGCAGTCGCATTCTGTATTACTGACCAGGCCCGACTCTGGCTAAAAGCGCACATGGAAAGGAGTTGGCTTTTGGAGAAACTGCTTTGGAATTGACTTTTTACAGATGACATCCTTACAATTCAGATAGTCAGCCTAGTCCTGACCTGGAGAAAGGAGATCTGCATGCTATCCATTTACCAGAGACACTGAAAGTCTAGGTAAAAGCCTCTCAAAGCAAGTTTGTGCTTTTAGAGCTTTTTTAGCATTCCGGTTCTTGGTACAAATTAATAGCAGTAGAAGTAGGGATTATATAAAGTTATTATTACATTTAGAACCTAACCTCTATGGGTGGCTGCTCTTTAAATGAGCTATTTCTAGGTTTTTCAGTTATTTGACCAAACCACATCTAAACTAGAATAACAAAGTAATTACAGCTATGCCGAAAATGTGACTGTAAGGCCTTTCATTTAGTGTACCATGGTAATTCAGCCGCTAAGGATATTTATCATTTTACTATTAAACAATCTTCAAGAGCTTACATAAACCCAGCAGCTCACAGAGACCATATCATGTGTACACCTAGCTGATCAGCATAAGTCCAACTCCTGGGACCTGCACCAATCCTAAGAACTTCTGTCTTTTAGTGCAGTACTCGCTCAGCTCTACTGTTCATAATGTTGCGGAGAATGCAGAATATGTGCGCGTTTCCACTTCTTACAAATGGTGTACCAGAAATAGCCAAAGTACAGAGCTTGACTATGTCTGGCACTCCTGTTGAAATGAGCCAACTTTTAAGTCTGTTGTTCTGCTCCGCCATAGAATCAGAACTGAAGAGCCAACAGAATGACTGATAGAGCTGAAGCATCCTCTTCCAGCATGAGTCTGCATTCACTGTAATGTTAAAATCAAGATTGAAGCTTTCTTCCAATTTAAAAATAAGCAAACAAAAGTCCAGGACTTTATCTTGCAATGCAAAGAATACGGGATCATTCATTTTTATTTTTTTTATGTAGATTGTGAGTTCCATATAGGGCTCACAATGTACTTTTTTTTTTTTTTTTTTTTTCCTATTAGTATGTCTTTGTAGAATGGGAGGAACTCCACGTAAACATGGGGAGAACATACAAACTCCTTGCAGATGTTGTTCCTGGCGGGATTCAAACCCAGGCCTCCAGGCCTCCAACCACTGAGCCACCGTGTGACCCCTCATTCATTTTTATTTTAACACTGAAATAAACTGTGTAGGATACAAATAGAAACTCTTATGTTTGTATCTGTTATTTAGGAACAACTGTTCTTTCTATTTTTCTGACCTTCTGAAGGAGCAGAACAATGGCGAGTCAATGACAATGTGAACATAGCCTAACTGCAAATTCATAATGCGAAAAAAGGTTGTTTCAAATATGTTTTAGAAAATACCCCTACGTCTTGTAGTCTACATGTCTATCAGGCTGGGTGGGCAGGTATACATTATAGACCTTATTGTAGATTACAGAATATATAATTGTTTCATCTAATGAAAGTGTCTTTCTTGTGATGTAGAAGTCAGATCCTATCTAAGCACCAACACAGCTGATCGGAGAGCTGTGCAGCTTCTCCAGTTGTACTGCACGTGTCGTGTTTATTTATACTGTATGGACTTCTTTTAACATTAGACCAATGGATTGTGTCCATACACATAAGATAAATGTCAGCCTATATGGTTGCTTTCAGAATTCTGCAGGCTCCAAAGATGAAATCTAAAGCACCCCTGGCAAGCTGAATGACTGCACAGATTTTGTTTTAGTAATTTGCATTCTTATTAGTGTAGTCTTTCTGTCAGGTGCTGGAATGTAATCTGATGTAGGAAAAACAATCTGTCCCATTGTAGCGTGAAGACGACCGACAACAATCTGTCATCTGTTTCCAGTGGCTACCATCAGAACTGTGAGGGGAGTTCTGAAGTATTGAATAATGTGCACGGTGCAACAAGACGTTTTTCCTTAGAACATAATACTTGTGAAATAAGAAGAAAGTACTGACCCATGTTTAAGGAAACTGCGAGATTGGGCTGAAGTGCACGTTGCGGTGGAAACCAAAGTCTTTGCCAGGGAGTGGCGGTTAGATGAAAGGGTTCACTATTTGTGTATAATGTGCAGCATGTATAGTCAGCATACACATACACCTCCTCCTTTGCAGGGCACCACATGTATATACAAGTAGTAGGACCTATCTGGATGCCCTGTGATTCCAGATACTGGCACATGTGATCATACTATGCATCGGCCCATGATGTAACCACATACATCTTTGAATGCATTTTAAGTATCTTCTCTTAGTTATCTTAGGTATCTTAATGCAGGCTACTGTATAACTTAGAATCAGTAACAGATATGTAATACAATGTATTTAGAGTTACACAACTATTTACTGCAGATTAATTGTATCATTATATACTTTGCATTGTTTCGGTCACACTTTGTACATTAATTATATTTTGTTTTGGTTTTTTTCAGTTTGTTCCTGAAATTGGCCATAAATACTATGTGGAATTTACAGCTCGAGTCTTACAAACTATGGTAAGTTAGCTTTCTTATACCATACTTGCCAACTTTCCTGGAGTGTTTGGGAGGCTCCTGCCAATAGGGGTAACCTCCAGACTCACCAGCTTTTCTTGGCCCAGCAGAATGTTCCCACATCTACCGGGATAGACCTTATTTTCTATGTTACTTAAGCACTTTGGGGCAGATGTATTATGCTTTTTATGCAAATTTTCTGGTGTACAAGGCATATTTTGAGCAAATAAGGCGCACCCTCTGGCGACAAAGGAGTTATGAAGACTGGAGTTGATATCACCAGTCTTCATAAATCTTCCCGTTTTATATTCTGGTCACAGCCAAAAAGGGGCATAGTGGTATCAGCCAATGCAAAGCATTGTTCTCATTATCCTGCAGCTAAGCATCTCCAAAATACTTTGCTTTCACCACTGCTAGAGAACTGGAAATGACTTTTTGCCAAAGGGAGACTATTTAGTTTTTCTTCTGCTTTATAGGAAAACATAGGACTATGCACAGCAACCGTTTTCTTCCACAAAGAGAAACCTCGACCAGCCATTAATGTCAACTGTTCTAGCACCAAAATCCAGAAGCAAGCCAGGGATGATGACTACAACTTCTACAAGCTTATGAAGTCCCAGACTATACCTATCACTGGAGGAAACATTCCTGGTGAGACATTTAAAGGGATTTTATATTCTGCAGATCATTTTTTGTTATATGAACAGCTCAGTTTTTGTTTTGTTTTTTACCCTCCTGATGTCCTGAGTAGTGATGGCATTAAAAGTTTTATCTAAGGAAGTTAAATGTTCCAATGACATAACAGGTCCTGCTGTCCGGTTTAATTCCATCATCTGATCATGTGGGAAAGCGATTCCTCCCCTTCTCTTCTGCTTAAAGTGACATGATGAATAAGAGCTTGCTGTCAGGATTTATTCACTAGCCAAGCCAGTTTCCTTCTCTCTGTACATCAGCAACAATGGAGACAGGGCTTATTCGTTGGACTGAGTCTGATTGTCAGCCCCCATTCATTATGTTGCCAACAACTGACGATAGGGGGGGAAGAAGCTTTCTGTCACATAACCTGGTGTTAGTACCAGACTGGAAGTGAAGATGCAGGAATTGTAAGACCTGGTATGGAATCACATAATTCTGTATAAACATCATAACCTATATTATAAATTGATGTATTTTTTCATGATGTATGAGATATTGTTCTTATAATATGCTAAACTCACATCAGATCATAAGATCATAAGCCCACTATAAGTCAGTGTCTCTTTTCTATACTCCCTCAGACAGCTTTGGATACATTGAACCACAACTAGAACCTGTATGGAGTCTGGCTAATTTGGGATGCAGCTACGTTATATGGGATAAGGCTACGGAGGGTCATGAATACAATATGGCGCAAATCAAATATGTAAAGCAAGTGGTAAGAAAAATATAACATTTATTATTTAAAAATGCCATTATAATAGGATTGGTAACTATCATTATGGCTAGAGTAGCATATATATATATATATATATATATATATATATATATATATATAT
Source organism: Leptodactylus fuscus (assembly GCF_031893055.1). NCBI lineage: Eukaryota > Metazoa > Chordata > Amphibia > Anura > Leptodactylidae > Leptodactylus > Leptodactylus fuscus. The sequence continues at coordinate 169,674,775 of NC_134267.1, forward strand.
ATATATATATATATATATATATATATATATATGTAGTGTAGGGGTGTGTTTAAAAAATAAAATAAAAATGACTGGGGTGGGAAGGGGTTAATCATCCTTAAGCTGGTTTACTTGTGTGCTTTGGGTCATTGTTTTGTTTCATACCCAACATTTGTACAGCTTGAGGTCATGGATGGCTGCATTTGTATTCTCCTGTGAAATGTTTTGATCTACCTCAATAAACACAAGTCATCCAAACCCTGAGACAGTACTGTGGTCCAAAACCATGATGCTCCCTCCACCATGCTTGGGATGAACGTTTAGGGTTCGTGAGTTTTTTTTTTTTTTGTTTTTTTTTCCAACAAACATGCTGTTTGGTGCTAATAAGTTCCAGTTTTTTCGTATGTATACATATATACATAAAAGCACACATTACTTCTAACAAAATTTTTATGTAGTGGACAAAACACATGTGAAAACCACGTTTACAATCTCATCTCCTAAATTGATATACCTTTTGTGTTCTCTTGAAGTCACACAGAGGATCACTTACTGTTTCTCCTTGCCAATTTTCCACCCCTTGTTTGGTTACAATATAGTTTCTAACTAGAGTGATTTACTACTCAGGTTTCCACCAAATACCAGGGTTGAGCTCTCTCTTAGTATAAGGACAGCACACCAGGGTGGATTCCAATAAAAATGTTTTAAAGGTACTATAGAAAACTTACAGTAAGAGGCTGTTCAGGCATGCGGGATACAATCTGTCAAAGGCTAATCTAGCTGTAAATAGCCGGTATTAGTATATCCTCCTACTGTGTGTCCATCTTGCAATATACTGTATTACTGTGGTATCTAAACGGAAATGGTGAACCATGCCATTGTCACATACAGGTCATATAAAATGCTTTCATTTGTTTTCAGCTCCGAAAGGACAATTTTATTGCCTTTGACTATGATCTCCTCCTTCATGAAAGACCATCAGAGGTAAGTGACCATCTACTTATAGAGCAGGGGTCAGCAACCTTCGAAACTCCAGCTGCTGTGAAACTACTACTCCCAACATGCTCCATTCACTTCCATGGGAGTTCCAAGAACAACAGAGCATGTATGCATGCTGGGAGCTGCAGGTTTACAACAGCTGGAGAGCCGATGTTTGCCTACCCTGACATAGAGTATATGAAATATCAAAGCTCTTTCATTATACTTATTTAACTATTTACTGCTTTTTCCAGGAAATGACAAATTGTAGTGTCCATGTGGTCTGGATGCCTGGAAAGTCACCCAAAGTGGACTACAGTTGTACAGAAGATTCAGAAAATGGATCTGGAAGCAAGTCAGATGATGGCTCAGCCTTTCTAGGAAATTTTAAGTAAAAAAAAAAAGTTCAGATGATGGTGAAGGGGTCATATATGAGAGTTTATATTGTGTAAGGTAGAGCTGCTACCTTCTTTCTTGCACACCACTTGTGTCATTGTACAGTAATTTACTTTTTCTATAAGTTGAATATAGACTTTAGTTTACTTTGATTCCAGCATTTTCTGTTGTCTCTCATTATTCTAAGGTTACCTTTTTGAACTGTCCGTAACATAACCATAAGATAAAACCTGTATAATGTGTCAAGAATGTGATTTATGACCATGTAGTTACAAAGTTATGTTATCAGGGTTTTAGACAGATCAGGGGCACCCTGAAAGCGGCCACTTTGGCAGTGCTCAGGCTTCATGCAGAGCTGTGCCATACACTGCAGAATAACATTGAGGCAAGTGTTGGAGAGGCGTCTCTGTCACCTGTCATATTGTCTACGGTCCTTCTACTATATAGCTGTAACAGGTATGGATCGGAGATAAATCATTTTGTTATATAACTCCTTTAGGTTCACACTCCTGGGTTTACACAAACACTGATATTAGAAATGAACTATTAAACAAAGAAAAGGTGTAGTAGAAAGAATTGGCCTCTTCTGATTTGTAGAACAAAAGGCATGTATTGCAAGCAGCCATATTATGGACCTTGAGGGGAATTCATGTTTCATCTACATAGTGGCTATGGCCGAGGCTGCATATAGGCAATATATTCAGTCTGCCAGAGGGCATATTTCTAGACACGCCATTTTTTATTTTTTTTTTGTGTGCCAGTCTGATGGCCACAGACGATGTATCAGTGTGGTGGAAGGGAAATCACAATACATTGTACCTAAAGATAGGAAAATCAGCTGGTAATATTCATCACAACTGCAACTCCTCTAAATGTTATGTCTGCATGCCCATAGAACTGAGATATTTTCTGTGACTCTGTAGCCAACACTTCTGGGCATCATTGATGGTCTATGTAGCATATCTGAATACCCTGTCGACTTCCATTTGGAGAAATAAATGAACTCGGGTATTTCTGGAAACACCAAAGCCTTTACTATTCCCAAACCAGAATAGATTAGAGCATCACATGACAATGACTAAAGCAAGATGGGGAAAAGTCAATACAGAAGTACAGGCAGCGACAAGTGATGCAATTGGGCAACCACCATATGCACACCCAGCTCACTCCTTTTTGTGCCCAATGACGTTACTATGGTGGCTGTAAGTGTTCATTAGTCTGTAATACTAATTAGTGATGCGTATATAGTTGTAGATCCTGGGGAGAGGTATAGCAGCAGACTGTATGCGACCTGTAAATAAGGCTTCAAAGGACAGAAACGCTGTGGGAAAATTGTGGCATTTTACAGTACAGACAAAGTGGATGAGATTCTAGCTAATCCCATGCCCACTTTGCCTGTATTGACATGCTGCGATTTCTTTTGGAAGTTGCAGCATGTCAATTATATCTACAGAAATGCCGTCGGTTTCTCCATAGGTATAATTGTAAAAGAAAGTCCAGGGAGGAAAACTCAGCAAACTTTCTGTTTAAAGCGCTGCAGGAAGAACAGTGTTCCCTCCGCGTTTTTTCCCCGCAGCACTTTATTGCTGTGGGATGTCCCTTGGGGCCTTAGCCTAAAGGGGTTTTCCAACACTAAGGTCATCAATAGCAGATTGGAGGGGGTCCAGCACCACCAAAAATCATCTGTTTGAAGGGGCCACAACATTCAGAGGAGGGCTGTGACCCCTTTACTTGCATACTAAGCACAGTGCCATTCATCTTAAAGGGGACCCGTCACAATGAAAATACAGTGTAATCTGCTGGTAGAATGTGATGGAACATAGAGCAACTGAGCAGATTGTCTAAATTGTTGGACAATTATTCAGTACAACTTGTATCTTATTCATTTTTATGCTTATACTCTATCTACACAATGACCTATTTTTATTTAACTATATAGAACATTGAAAATGAAAAATAACATTACCAAAAATGCTTTTCAAAGTTTAACATAAAAACATGTTTTACAAATAGGTCATTTTGTAGCGACACTTTCCCTTTAAGCGATGTGCATGGTATTACAGCTCCGTTCCATTCATGCCTTTGCATTAGCACCACGTGTGTCAGATACCTGCTAATCTGATATTTATGACCAATCCTAAGAATAGCTTATCACAATGAAATTCCCTCGGTGCTACCATTGCACTGGACATATTACCAGCATTTTTTTTGTCTATTTATCTATGATACACACATATACAGAGATTTGTGTATAGTATCTAGAGACCAGCGTGTGTGTGTTATGAAACCAGCTGTAGGTAGCACTTTGTGTCATACATATCTACAATTTTTTTTTCCTGTTACTCTTTGCTCAGATGCTTCCATTTATGTAAAAATCTCCAGCAGGAAAAACTTAAAAATATATCTACTATTTTAAAATAAAATGTCATCTTTTAAATATATTTTAAATTGTTTTTATTTCTTCTATATAAACAGTGTTGCTACCTTTCACCCTAAAAAATATACACATCAGATGTAACATGCCATTATTGGTTGTATTGTTTGGTTTATAAATTGAGGCAAAATATCACAACATTTGCACATGTAAATACACACTGAACACATAAAATGTAGGCATTATTCTGGGAAACATAAGTTGGCAGTGTGGGAGCCTCAGTCAATCCTCAATCTTGGTTGTGGCCTCTCGGGCTCCGCAGACAGTGTGTGCATATATGGCTGCTGAATACAAGTGTCTAGCTGTCTGCTGCCTGGCCTGCTGAAATCTAGTCATGTTGCTGGGCAGCTTGGCAAAGGAGTATCCAAATAGTAATCAGTTATCTAAATGGAGCTTAAAGAAACTGCACCATTAAAATGTATTGAATGGATTTGCAAGTTCTGAATATAGCCAAAAAAAGAAGCCTTGTGGAGGTCGTCTTACTATAGACCTGTGATGGCGAACCTGTGGCACGTGTGCCAGAGGTGGCATTCAGAGCCCTCTCTTTGGGCACCCATTCGTGGAACAGATTATACTGTGTGGGAGCCACTGTGGAGCAAATTGTACTGTGTGGGGGCCACTGTGCAGCAGATTATACTGATTGAGGGCCACTGTGGAGCAGATTGGACTGTGTGAAGGTCACTGTGAAGCAGATTATACTGTGTGGGTGTCAAAGTGGGCAGATTGGACTGTGTGGGGGCCACTGTGCCGCAGATTATACTGTGTGGGGGTTACTGTGGAGGAGATTGGACTGTGTGGAGGTCACAGTGGAGCAGATTGGACTGTGTGGGGGTCACAGTGGAGCATCTTGTAATGTGTGGGGACCACTATGGAGCAGATTGTACTGTGTGGGGACCACTGTGCAGCAGATTGTACTGTGTGGGGGTCACAGTGGAGCAGATTGTATTGTGTGGGGGCCACTGTGAAGCAGATTGGACTGTGTGGGGGTCACCGTGGAGCAGATTGCACTGTGTGGGGGCCACTGTGAAGCAGATTGGACTGTGTGGGGGTCACCGCGGAGCAGAAAGCTCTATAAAAGTCTCATTCGTATGACCATATTTTGCAGGTCTGTAATCGAGTGCAATTGTGGATCCGCACATTATTAAGGTTAAATTGCTGTGTTGGCACTTTGTGATAAATTAGTGGGTTTTGGGTTGTAGTTTGGGCACTCGGTCTCTAAAAGGTTCACCATCACTGCTATAGACCCTTATCCCCTATCCCGCAAGTGTCTGATCAGACAAGCACTGGCACTTGGCTATCAACAGTAGTTCCATTAAGCTAAATGGAGCACAATGGACATGAGTAGCTGTCTCTCCATTCATGAAGACACTCTAGACCCCTATTACAAGATTAGTGAGGGTCCTGCTGTTCCAGCAGTATCCAGGTGTGCTTCCATTCTGCTTCTATTCACATATCAGCAGCATCTAGAGCTGCAAAATTAATCACAAAATAATTAAAACTTACTTCAATTATTAGTCATGAACACATGGATTACTTTACATCCATCCCATCTCACAATGCCATTGGCTAAACGATTGGTTACTACCTATTGTATGCTACCCAATCAGGATTGCCGATAGATGAACAACCAAAACCTAACTTTAGTGACATGGGCTGGTATATAAATAAGCGGCACGGTGTGTAAAACAGGAGTATCCTAAAAGACACTTCATTGATCATAATGTAGGTAACATTCTCAGGTAATTGTGTTTCTGACTTGGGTAATAAATGGCCAGCCCTGGGATCGGTGCTGCAACCCCATTAACTTTAGAGTAGTAGATCCAGGGAACTGCAACTCCGCTTCTATCCTTTGTAGTAATTTCCAGGGACCGGTTGCTGCTGGAAAGTCTTGTGGCTAGGCCATCAGTATGAGAAATTAATTTGGGGCTATACATACCCTTTTAAAGGTCTACATAGTGCAGCTACAGCCCCATCTGTAATCTTGCTTTCAGTACAGAGCAGTACTGCAATGGTGCAGTAATGACTTAGCTTGGAAACCCAGCACGCCTAAAGCTGTACCATGTTTGGTTGCTATGAGCAACAAAGACAGTTTTTCTTTTAGGCTGAGAAACAACATTATTATTTATTTATTTATTTATTTTAGCCAAAGCCAGGAGTGGATTTAACAGAAGGGAAGTGTCAAAGTGCTTCATTTATATTTTCCATTCCTTTTGTAGCCACTCCTGACTTTGGCTTTTTTTTTTTTTTTTTTAAAAAAAAAAAACGCTGCAAAATCTGCAACACAAAATGCTGCATTTTGAAAAATTTGGTCTGGTCATACAATGATGTAATTTACTAAAGGGAGTCCCTCCTCCAAACAAATTCAACTGTCACCACCATGTTACAGAACACATTATGGTGCTAAATAACATACGTTTGCTATATATGTCTCCATTAAAAAGAAAAAATGTCTTATGCAAATGAGGCAGTCGGTGCACTAGAGGCGGGCCTTCAGCTCCCTGGAGCACTGCTCAGACACCTATGTTCTGCCCACACCACCCCTTGATGTGGTAAGTCAATCCTCCCACTGCTATGACATCATCTATCTTACCTAAGCAGCAAGAACCGTGCTCCAAGAACTGAAGGCCTGTCCCCCTTATGTAACAACTTTTCATTTGCATTAGGACAAATTGCTTTTCCCCAAATCTACAAAAGTGACATACATAACAAAGGAATGGCGTTTATCACTATAATGTGCTGTGTAATGCAGATGACTATACTTGGGGGAAGTATTAGCTTGCCTTAAACCATAAACAGAAGTGACAGAAGAGAAAAAAAAAATCCTGAACGCCTCCTATATTTATTAGGTGACTGATTCCTATGTGCACTTCTAGCCTAGAGCACTTACAGATATAGTTGTGCATGCATTGCTTGGTTGTGTTCATAATGACAAAGAGAAACTTATAAAATAGGGCACTAAAGGTTGCCTAACCCTGTACTAGATGCAGCACTGAAAGAATGATGAGCTTCCTATTAATTTTGACTGTTCATCCTGTGGTCCCCAGGCTTAAGTGTTAGGCCCAAGGGAGCACAAGCCCTGACTAAGAGTACGTGACCCAACCATGGATACAAATGGGAAAAAGAATGATGCAGCCCAGCAGGTATCAGAAAACCATTCTAACACAGGATCTCCGGTCCAACGAGTACGCTAGATGGTTTCAGTAAGACATTACACAAATCCTCCAATAAAAGACAGCTCAAGGGCTGGTATCTTATTTATAAAAAAAAAAAAACCTTTAAAAGGGTTGACCAGGCAAAAAAAAAATATTTTCTAAATTGGCCTGGGGAGGTGGGGAAAAAAATGTAAAAGAAAAAATACTCCCCTATCCCCAGGACTCTGGTGCTTCCCATCGCATTGTGGTCTTCTAGTCAAAGTCCCCACCGCATGTGACCACTGAAGCTAATCAGTGTGACGTTCCAGGGTCTATTCCAGAGGCCATTGACTAGCCTCAGAAGTCCAATCAGCAGCTTCAGCAAAAGGGATATGGGACATCCCAGCCAACGCGCAGTTACACTTTGAGAAGATGCCAGAGCAGCAAGACTGAACCGTATTGCAAGGACTGGCCCTGGAACCCCTGGGACAGGAGAAGATGATTCCCCCCCCCCCCCCCCTCCCCAGCCTATTTTAAAAATATTTTTTTGCTTGGACAACCGCTGTAACTAACTTCATCAGAAATGTGAAACATGCAAGTAGCTTAGGAGTAACACCCATCCTATGGCCTCACTGGATAGACAGACACTTGTAAAATGAGCAAACACATTAAGCTTGGACATTTTTCCTGGGTTAGGTCACTCATAAGAAAGTCTAAATACATGCGAACAAGAGGCTCGCCCACATGAAATAAGTGGCAGATAAAGCAACAAGGTCACTGTAACACAACACAGTGCCCTGCTAAATACTGAGGCAGATATCTGTAAGGGACTGAAAAATTATACCATCCAGGAAAGAACACAATTCCCAGGTCCAGAATTTATTACTCATTGCTCTGCTACTGACCTCTCCCCCTCCCCCAAATCCCCACCCCTAACCACTTCTCATCTCTTCCAGGGTTTGGTAAGAGGTCAATGGTTTGTACCCAGGGCAACCAGGGAGTGGGAAGCAGAGCTGTGAGAATAATGAATCCAACTCTAACACAATGCCAACGATCACGATTATGAGAGTTCTTGGCTTTTTTGCTCATTGTGCTTCTAAATCATGCAGAATGTCATAGGATGAGGGCAACGGACATTAATTGCAGAACACAGATGGAGCCTCCTCAGCATTCACTCTCCTTAAAAACACGATGAAAGGTTTTGTTCAAGTCCCATGTAAGCAAATATGACAGAAAAAAATGTTCCATCATGTTTACATCAACATCAGTGGGAACAGAAACAGTGGGGGCCCTATTTGAGTCAGTCACTTTACTTCCATTAATTCCGTTATTTGCAACCTACGATGGAGAGCAACAGACGTTAACAACGGTAGTGTGAACATCCCCTAAGGTGCTGGGATCAAGGTAGTATCATAGAGCAGTGCTCTGCTCATCCGTCGCACGTTGCGTCAGGGTACAAGCAGGGCCGGACTGGTCCACCGGGGAACCGGTGGATCCCCCGGTGCCGGTACCGTAGCTCTTCACTGTCAGAAGGGTGTTTCTGACAGTCATTCAGGAACGCCCTTCCTCACAGCAGCGTCTATTGCGCTGTTCTGTGAGAGTGCGGTGAGGAACACTTCCCTCATGATAGTGCTTGTCCCATAGACGAGTACTAGGGGGCGTTCCTCACAGCTCAGAAACTCCCTTCTAAACAGTGAAAAGCTACGGTATCGGCACCGATAGCTCTTCACTGGGGGCACAGAACGGGAAAGCCGAATTCACCGCACTGTCGGCTTTCTAGCTTTGTATTACACCGCATGTGCCCCAGGAGGTGAAAGGTGCTCTTTAAGGATTAGGCGCAACAGTGAGATGCAGCTAAAAAAAAAACACTGTGGAAAAAATAGCAGTGAATCTCAATGTATTTTTTCCAGTGTTTTTCATTGAACTTTTGTTCCCAGCCCCCCAGTTGTCCCCGCCTGTGTCTGTTGGCCTCATTTTTGGAAATCCTGTACCTAATTAGTCTCTGTGATCACATGAGGTGCAGGACTCCCAGCAAGGAGGCGTCAGCACGAGACTAAATGGACAGCAGACAACGGAGCATCAGGGACAGGTGAAGGCGCTTTTTATTTATTTATTTTTTGTTTTACACCTCCCTCACAGCACATGGGTTGCTCAAATTCCTGAACAAATCTTTAAAGGATTTATCCATCTTTGTAATATTGATGGTCTGTCCTTAGGATAGGCCATCAATATTACATCTGTGATGATACAACAGCCTGGACCTCTGCAGATCAGCTCTTCCAGGACAGTGTGGCTACAGGTGATGGTAACATTTCTAGGGGCCATGCTGTTCACTTTCCATACAAGGTGTAGCAGTGGGTTTAGGTAGTGCATTGATACACATTGTATGGCAGGTGAGCAGCATGGCTCCTGATATGTTATTACCTTTAGCCGTCCTGTCTCGGTATCGCTGGTCTGCAGGGTCCTGATGGTGGGCCCCTAGAAACAATTCCACTGGTGGGCCCTAGACACCCCAGTCCGACACTGGGTACAAGTACCACAGGTTGAGAACCAATGTTCTACAACACTGCTCTTATGTATTATATGTCAGTTTGTCTAGACAAAAACACTTTGTATTTTTAAGGGGATACAGACTTGGACACACAAGAAGGATAGGATTATAGCCAAAGCCTTTAAGAAAGAAAGAACCCATCAAAAATAAGCAAGGTGTATTATTATTTATTTCTTGGCGGACCTCTGCTGTAATATAGAAGGGATCCATAGACCCTCAGAAGTTTAATCTCAGAGTCAGTGATGTATAACTCTCTGTCCAAATGCCCACTCGGATTACAAAAAGCAAGCATATCCAGCCATGAAGTAAAACACCGGTCACTAGTCACATGGTTGTTCAGGTAAAATGAAGACGACTCTTCCAACAATGGCTTGCTCACTCATGTATCACATCCTCTGTGAATTTTCAGGGGACAGAACCTGAATACGCATCCAAAGGTTTCACAAAAACCAGAAATGAATCTTCATTGTCCGCCATAACCAAACCCCAGAAAAAGGACAGAATGTACACGTGGGCACAGTATAAATAAAATTGGTGGGAATCTTTTCACGGAATAAAAAGCAGGGCAGGGTAGCTCAAGTGTCTTTCATTACAAGAAAGGAGGTCAACTCTTGTACTTCCCCTTCTTCGCTGGAAGTTGACCGGTGGCTTCTAGATATTTGGTGACCAGGTCTTCCTGGGTATTAGGTGAGCAAGGCTGGTATTTTGTATACTCCATTGTGTATTCACCCTTTCCCTAAAAAAATAAAAAAAATTTAGACATTAATGACTGGATCAGGAGAATGAATAACGGGATCAACACATATCAAAGTTCTATACAAGGCAGCAGCTTTACTATTGCAGCTCCTAGATCATGTGTACAGTCCAGTGTATGTATGACAGTTTAACCCTTTATCTGTGGGAGGGATACCTTGCTATACAAGTCATGATATTGGCATTGTGATTTAGCCCAGCTGCCAGAATTTTGGTTAAATGGAACTGAATGGGTAACTTGTGCTTACAAGATACAGGGCTCAATTGTGCTAGCTTTCCACATGTCCAATACTATACGGTGCCAAGAATTAAACCTTTGTCAAAAGTGCCTGGTAGTTGCTTGTCTTCCTCTCCCTATTAAATAAACATGTTGTGAAAAGATTCTCAGGACAATCTGATGCCATGATGTTGAAGTTTATATAAGACAATATTTAAAACACATTTAGTCATCCAGGCGGAAGACATCAATAATATTCAAACAGAATATAATCCCCCACTTACAGTCTGATATGACCTTTATCAATGGGTGTTCTTGGAAAAGATGGAGCGGCATATCGCCACTACCTGGTACCAGAAAGCTGCACTGGCATCTGATTGCCAGCAGTGGCGAGATACCTCTTCATCTTTTCCAAGAACACCCATTGATAAAGGTCATATCAGACTGAAAGTATGGAGATTACACTAAGTGAGAATATTATTGATAACCATTACTTGGATGAATAACTGTGTTTTAAATATTGTCCTTGATAAACTTCAACATCATTGCATCGGATTGTGTGCTGTGACCCTTACAGTATTGACTGGCTGTGGTGGGCCCTCTACTGGCAGAGTGTGGTATAATAACCACACAAGAATTACATAAACATATACATGTAATATACAAACATGCATGATTATAGGGAAGTCAGGAAAAATAGCTGAGGACCAATGAGCATTTAGCCTGTCTGCCTGTCTAAGGGAGTCTATGACTGCCAAAATCACTTTTTTTTTTCTTCTTTCAGCCATTTTTCCCACAAACCTTCATATGCATATGTTTTCTTCATATGCAAATCATCTTCACAGAACACAGAGAGGGTTATCATCAGGAGTTCAACGCCTCCACCTCCGTACAGCAAGACAACCTTCTTCAAAAATGATTCTTCAGCTAGCTGTATCAAGAGCAGCTAGTGACGTTGACAGAATCCAAATCTCACGCATGCACTGTGCACCATCTTTACTGTCTTCTGGAACGATGGAGGTGTGAGATTTGGATTGCATCAATGTCACTAGATGCTCTTGACACAGATAGTTGAAGAATAGAGATGAGCGAACACTATTTGGATCAGCCGTTCCGAACAGCCCACTTCCATAGAAATGAATGGAAGCACCTGGCACGTACACTTTGCTGGCGGCCGTTCGCCGTGCCAGGTGCTTTCATTCATTTCTATGGGAGCGGGCTGTTCGGAACAGCTGATCCGAACAGTGTTCGCTCATCTCTATTGAAGAAGTATTTTTGAAAAAGGGGGTATAACTGAACAGAGGTAGAGGCGTGAACTCCCGATGACGCGGCTATGCTCGGAGCAGAGGGATAATGCCCCCTGTTACTCAGTGAAGATGATGTTCATATGAAAAAACAACGGAATTGTGGGTTATGGGTTCTAGATTTTAAGGACACATTGATCCAAGGTTTTATACCAATTGCCAGATTGGAGTTGGGAAGGTATTTTTTCCCCCTGAAATGGGACAATTGGCATATGCCTCATGGGGTTATTTGGCTTCCTCTGGTACTGTAGGGTAATAGGTTGGACTTGATGGACTGATGTCTCCATCCAACCTCATCTACTATGTAACTATGTGAAAAAACGGCTGAAAAAGAAAAAAAAAAAAGAAACATATACCATATATACTAGAGTATAAGCCGACCCGAATATAAGCTGAGGCCCCTAATTTTACCACAAAAAAAACTGTGAAAACGTATTGACTCGAGTATAAGTCTAGGTGGGGAAATGCAGCAGCTACTGAAAAATTTAAAAAAATAAAATGGCCGGAATTTTTGGGTGCAGTAGTTGCTGGGTGCTGGGAAAGGGGAGGGGGGTGTTTTGGTTGTCTGTCTGCTCCTTCCCTGAGCTTGAGGACTGTTTTTTTCTTCCCGCACTTGGAATTCAGCCTGGCTGAATATAGGGTATCTGCAGTGCTCCTATTAACCCCTTCCTGACGGAACAGGAGCACTGCAGATCCCCTATATTCAGTAGGCCGAGCACTTTCAGACACAGGGATACCTAATGTGCATGTGTTTCAGAGTCATTTTCTACTTCTGTATGTATTCTAGGGAAAGGAGGGATTTAGAACTTATTATTTTTTATTTTTATTGCACTATTTTATGGTAGATTCTATACATTAATTTTTTTTTTTTTTTTTTTTGCTGACTCGAGTATAAGCCGAGGGAGGCTTTTTCAGCACAAAAACTGAGCTGAAAAGTTCGGCTTATACTCGAGTATAAGTGGTGGAAGGGTGTGTAGCTTAGATTATAAAGATCAATTTATCCCAGACAACCTCTTTAAGGATACTCCAATCTTAGAAATTGGACAAACCCTTTAAACTCATAGCTATTGCCACTCTGGGGACAAAGCAGCAGTCAGTATTTGGTAAAAGCTGCCAACACAGCTTTAGCATGGAGTCAATTGTCCAGAAGCTGTTTTAAAGGAATATTCCAATAATATGATTATTATATAAATTGACCTGACCTGAAGGTCTCCCTATATCTCTTCAGGTAGCTGTAAAGAATAGAAATATTCTATGTTGTCTTTGATATATTTCTCAGAAATACACGTACCTCTGTACAGGATCGCAGCTCAGTTGCATAGCCAAACATATCATTGAGAGGAACCTGAAGAAAAGAAAAATCAAGAGAGTGAATCTACAGCATGATCGTTCCATATGGTAAAAGATGGCAATGACTAAGGTTTTGCAGAATTTGTATAGTACTAGAATCCACAACAAAAAGCCTCAAATTTGCCATGTCTGAACATGACTTCACATTTTGAAGTGTTCCTGTTTTTTTCCCCATAAGAAAATTGCATGTATCAACTACACAACAAACGCAGTCTAAATGGTCCTAAAGTTACTGCCATGATAAATAGATAGATAGATAGATATTTTGACATAACTCTATAGTGTTTAATGCAAAGGTATACCCACTATAAAAAATGGATGGCTTATCATCAAAATGTAATTTATGGCTGTGAGGCTCTGACCTATGGGCACCCCACCAATCCTGAAAGTGAAACGGACATATCTCCAATGTACTGCTGGGCACCCTTCATTGTTTTTACAGTATAACAGCTTGCTGGCCACCAGCTTTGCAGAGAACTGCAATATGACTCTATTTAAGTGATAGACGCTGGCTGTAATTCCCTGCTCAGCAGGTGGCTAGGGTCATCGAGGACACAGCATTAAGCCAGGGCTATACCATCATACTTTAGAAGTAGAAAATAACCTTTAATACTTTTAAGGGTATGGCCAGATTCAGCATCCATGCTTCCAATAAAGCAGACAGTTTTAATTCACATATGCATGGTTTTACAATTCTATTTTTTACTTGCTGCTTTCTGTATCACTTATGTACATGCAGTGAATCTGTGGACAAGCTACATTTCTAATGACTCATCTACCTTCTTTCACTCTTCTTCACAGCTAATAAACCAATCTCACATTTTCTGATGTTTAGTTTGCTGGTTGAACTGCTCACAGGGAGGAAACGAGATTGGAAATTAATCGTCACAGCTTAGGACATCATCAGATTGATTTTTTTAGGTCAAATGATGCGGATACAGGATAAATTAGGAAGGGTTTTATATTGGTGCATCCTTCTATTTGTCCCATATTAAAAAAAAACAAAAAAAAAAAAAACAACAAACAAATAACCCCTTTAAGGCCACAACACATGGAAAACACACTAACAGCACATAAGCAAACACTTGAGGGAATTAAAGTGGAGAGGACTAACATGGTTCTAGAGTCTACTATTGTACTTACATTAGCATAAAGCGTAAAGTAGTCCTCAGAGCCGTCTTGACCTACAATCACCCCATGTCTTCGGTTAATGCCAGCAATCACAGGACCCTGGAATTCATTGGGTGCATTGACCTCAACAGACATTATTGGTTCCAAGATATTAATAGTTGCTTGCTCCAAAGCTGGCACAAAACAAAATGCAGAATGGCAAGTTAAAAGAATCTAGACCAGTAACATATTGCACAACGGAGCATGCTTCATAGTGTCCTATTAGTGCTAACATAACCTGTTATGACACAGTTTGCAATATACAACATTAGAGGTCCATGTCTCCATTCAGTAATACTCAGCCCTGGACACCTCTCTGCGGTTTCATCTTTTATTGAAGGAGACTTGATGAGTCTCTTGGCATGTATGGCATGAGCTCCAAACAGAGACCAAGACTTCTGGTGGGTACAAACAGGGCTGTCAGGAGCAGCTTCTAGGCCCCATACAGCTAAGCACTTTCTGCACTCTTTGGTGGAAGGAAGGGGAACAAGAAAATAAAAGCGACCTGTTAAGAGCTCTGAGAAAATATGGAATGGCTGATAAAATGGGACAGATTGGAAGTTGAGCAGAGGAATAAACAATCTGTTAAAGGTCCTATGAAAAGAAAATGACAAACGTCACTGGCAAGCGGAGGCCTGAAACGGGGAATAATCTAGCAGGCACTCTGTGGGGGGCAGGGAGGAAACTGTAGGTGGGCAGAGGATCTCTGAAAGAGCATGGACGAAGACAAAAATGAGCAGGGACTAAGAAGGCTAGGAGACAGTAAGGATTTGTGGAAGGATTGGGCAAAAAGAAAACCCACTTTCTCAATTAAAATGTTTTTCTGTTTTTAAAAATAAAATGAAAAAAAAAAAAAAAAAAATTCCATACACACGCTTGGCATCATAAAAACATAACCTATAATATGACACTATTTCACCCGCATAACAAATGACATTAAAAAAAAAAAAAATTGTTTGAATAAAAAAAAACCAAAAACAATCCATGCCTAAATCACTGTTTATGTTTATCCTACCACTCAAAAATTAGAACACAAAGTGCATGAAGTTGCGTGAATCCCAAAATCACATCAGTGAAAACTTTAACTTATCCTACAAACTTCATTGATGAAAAAAAAAAAAAAAATATATATATATATATATATATATATATATATATATATATATATATATATATATATATTTTTTTTAAGTTATTGGTCACCGAATATGGCAGAAAAAAGTGAATCGATTATTTGTGTTCCATAAATGACGCTGTTAAGAATACAATGAAACCCACAAAAAGCTAGCCCACATTTTCCTATGGTGACAACAAAATTAGAGTTATGGCTCTTGGAATATGACATTGAAAAATGCTTTATTCATAGAATTATAATAGGCCGTATCTTAAGAAGTTAAAAGGTATGTGTTGCTGTATGACAACTGGAACTTGACACAATGACTAGAAGTCTTCCAGCTGTGCAGGGGATGTACAAGTGAGCGGACTTCTAGGCTTTTCTATCCAGGATCACCATCAGAGCAGTACAGCCATAAGGGGAGCAGCCACTAGGACCAACAAAGGGCCCACTCACTGCTGTCTGCTGAATCACCAAAACAAGGCCCAGATGATTTTAAGGTGAAAGAGACAATGGCTAGTGGTTTGAGCGTTATAAGTTATTGAGGCTGGTTAGGAAGGTGCTAAGCTGCCACCTGTCTTTATACTGTGCACAGGCAGCAACTTGAGTTCAATATTTTTTTTTTTTTTTTTACATAGTTTTAAATATTTTTTACATATATTTATTTTTTTTAACCGTTTACTTTGCTGCAAAGGGACTCGATCACTAGTACAATACATAAGTATTGCAGTGTATCATGCCTGTTGCAGAAATACTATGAGGACATGCCAGTGGAATGCAGAAAATGTTGGCTATATAATAAACATAACTATTATTAAGGTGATAAAACTCAGGTACCTTGTTTTAAGGCTCCTTCTCCTGCCCGGATGAAGGACAGTTCATTAGAATCCACCATGTGATGAGCACCATCTTCCAGGACGAAGCGGATGCCAGAAATCTTGTGACCCGTTAGCGGCCCCTTCTCACAGGCATCACGAAAACCCTACAGGAAACAGACAATATACCTCACAGACTTTGTGCATGTATGGCCACAAGCTGATGAAGGAATTCAGAGAAAATCATTTTTTTTTTATGGATATGCAAATCAGTCTGTATGTGCTCCTGGGGCAGGGTCTGACTTGCCACATTTACCCACAGACATCTGCAAATGTTTCAACTCTCCTCTGGAATCACAGTCCAACATGACCCCTGTAGACCCTCTGTAGACCAGACTAGGCCTATAATCGATTTACCAGTTGCCAATTGATTTACATATCTATAAAAAGTGATTATCTCTGCATTGCTTATACTTCTATTATAAGCCCCTGTGTGGCACCATTATTGGCTCGGGAGGCATTTTGGACCCGACATAAAAGAGTCCCATACTAATGTTTTACTATGTCAGTGTGCACTAAGTTGTTCACCTTGTAACGACTGCAGATATTATTCAACTGTGTCCACTACAAGAAATTGGGAATAACTTCATTGATATCAAAAACGGGTGACCCGAACACATTCTAACGCACAAATCTAGTGTCAAGCATTTTGTGTCATTTCTGATGGCAGCATTATTGCTGGGCCAAAAAAAAAAAAAGAGAACGAAAACGAATGAAGTGGTCACAGTAGCCCCTCAAGTATCCACAACGTGGATCTCTGGTTATAAGAACAAGCACTCACCTTCTCCACAGCAGGGATAAACTGTTTAGGGACATTTGTTCCTACAGTTCGATCTTCAAATTCCACCTTTGTGTAGTCTTCAGCTTCCAGTGGCTCAATATACCCAATGACTTTACCATATTGGCCTGCTCCGCCAGACTGCTTCTTATGAGTGAAGTCAAACCTGAAAATATAGAATACTACATCATACATCTCTATTGCGCCAATAATATAAAAGATGTAGGTGTAACATCTGATAAAAGTATAACTATAGAGGAGCACTGAATTCACTACACTGCAGGCTTCAGAGCTGAAATTACCCATCATTCCTGGTTGGCTCAGCTGCTGCACAGCTCTTTCTAGTGATCCTTAATATGAGTTGTCTAACCTATGGAGAGAGGATAACCCCTTTGTACAGGATCACAAAAAGGTGTCTGCTTCTTTCCAAAAACCAGCCCCGAACTAGTCACAGGTTGTGCATGACCTTCCAGCTTTTTTTTTTTTTTTTTAAAAAAAAAAGCAGCCATGCTTTTCAGATTCTGTGCAACCCCTTTAAAAGAGGACCACTTACATAGACAATCCCTTTCCCTATGTCCATTCATATAAATATATGTGATGTAATTCAGATCTAATATCCCTATACTAGAAAACTAGCAACTTTATAAATGCTGCAAATGCAAAACAGTTTAGTATGATTTACACAAAGTAATTTTTCCTACATCGGATTACTATGTACAGTCCCTGGTATAAAAGGCAAAAACTAGAATAAGCAAAGGACTCTGGGAGATTTCAGTTCTGAATCCCGCAGAATTGTGGATGTTAGTGTAACACAACACAGACACAACTTAGAGTCAGTACCGGGTAAGCAGATGGATTCACAAAGTCACTCAGCTTGTGTATAGAAATACCAAGCCAAATAGGCCATTTAGTTTTACTGCATTTTGCAGCATTTATTCCTCTGTATACTAAGAACAAGCCGACAGTCTGTGCAGTCTGGATGTTGTCATCT
The DNA here is from genome assembly GCF_031893055.1 of Leptodactylus fuscus. NCBI lineage: Eukaryota > Metazoa > Chordata > Amphibia > Anura > Leptodactylidae > Leptodactylus > Leptodactylus fuscus. Next base: position 169,692,796 of record NC_134267.1, read on the forward strand.
TGAGAAGTCCAGAGTTCAGATCCCAGCTCGCAGCAGACAAGCCTTCCTCCTCCTCCTCCTCTCTTCCTGTGATGTCACACCCTTTAGCTTCCTGATTGCAGCTACATGTGCAATGTCATTTATTACATGGTAGAGCCAGCAACACTGAACTGTCTCCTACTGGTGACCTAGACAAGACATATCATGGCATCTACAACCCCATATTCTTACATGACCTCCAGAGCAGCAGGCGTGGTGGTGAGCCGCATGAACTACGACCTAGGGAGACCACACCGGATTTATGAGCATCAACAGGTGTCAAAGAGCAGCATGAAGGTAAGGCGGACAGCCCTGACCAGAAGACGTAGGAAGATTTTATTTGCACCATTAAGGGTAAAATCCAATGTAGCTTTACTTCACATACTTAAAGGCTTATCAATAAATGACAGCCACAGGACGAGAGGTTTAGGAAAGAATCTAACATTTGTCAATACACTGCAAGAAACATGAGCTTCCCTATGGTGCAGTAAGGTAACTGACCTGCTAAATCTTCTTATTTTATTTTGTAACAGAGCATTGAAGGAGAGGGCAATACATATCACCTGGAATTTCAGATAAAAGATGTCCTGAATGAGGTGAGTGTTTATTTGGGGTTCAGGTCCATGAGATAAACATGGGGCTTGTGACATACTACCTTGCCATAATATATACAGGACGATTACAGATTGTATACTTTCTAGATTTACCAGTCTAACAACAGGTTTTACCAGCGACAACTCCTTTATCTCGCAAAAATTTGCATATTTATGCGGAGCAACTTAATATTCAGAAGACACGCACGGCCTAATCTTTGTATAGACCATCAATATTTCTTCAATGAAGGATTCCTTTATGGTTTACACAAGCACAACAGCTCACCCATATAGGTGTTCAGTCTAGGAAAAAGTTAAAGGGTCATGGACCCCACCAGTCAAACATTAATGGCTATTGTAAGATATGGAAAACAATCCCTTACTCCTTAAATACGCGTTTGAAACCTGCGGTTTAATAGACAAATATGTACCCAGTGTCGCCCCTTTGCCCCCTTTTAATACTAGGCTCTTTTTATAGTTTTAATGAAGTAACAATACATGAGTATAACAGAGGAGATGGACTTGTATTCTGCAATGCATCATGTGGTATTATGGGTCTGTGTATGTTCAGCATGCAATGTGTTGTAAACATGAACACTAAACGGCCAGAAATACCGTTGTGTGAATAAGGCCTTAGGATAAAGATAGCAGTTTTGGTGCTTAGACGTTTGGTTCACTGTTATAGGTCACACTCTGATTGGACTTGTTTAGTTGTCGGTGCTGATCTCGGTCAGATATGATCCATTAGTATAACCTAATTACTAATCATGACTAATGGTTAATATTCTCCTCAGAAACCACCCATCCCCTGCACTGCTGATGTCCTCTACTACACAAATAAGAACACTGCTCCTAAGGTGACATACAATCTACAGACCAAGCCAGAGAACTACACCGCAGCACAAGACAAGACGTTTTACAACAGAATGAAGGGTCTCACTGAACCACTCACTGCAGGAGAAATTCCAGGTAATGTGTGCCTTTCATTCCTGAGAACTGTACAGCCTAGCTAGTCCTCTGATGTATTCTTGCCATTTGATATTGTAGATAATTTTGGCACGGTTGCACCTGATATGAAGCCCATTCTGCACTTGGCACAGGCTGCTTGTGGTTTAGTCAAGTGCGAAAACTCCACAGAAGAAACATTCTACAGGATGACCGTCATTAAACGTGTACAGCAGGTGGTAAGTAATACCGTATAGATTCATGGACTCAAGCACATTCCCAGCCCCACCTGATGAAGGGAAGGGGAGGATTTCTTAATAGTTTTCTCCCATAAAACCCTATAAGAGTGTGTGTGTACCATACGTGTTCCTGGGCATAGTAGTTCTTGTGACTAGTATCAGACTGGTAATGAAATGGAGACTTTCTTCCCAGGTAGCCGCTACTCCACTACAAGCCATCCCAATTGACACAAGGTGACCTCAGGTCAGCTTCCTGGACAGTGAAGACATATCTATTTGCTTTGGGTGTACACTGCATATACACTAGATGCTGCCAGGCTGGATGTCACACTGTCACAACAGCAACTACAGTTTTCCAGTTAGCTCAGTTTACCTTATAAATGGGTTTTCTATAACTGGTATATTCATAGCCTATCCTTAGGAAAAATCTTCAATAAGGGATCACTGGGGGTCTGACACCTGGGACCGTCATTGATCAGCTGTTTCAAAAGGCTGTGGAAACCACGAACATTGCAGCCTCTTCCATGAAATTCATATTCATTGGTCTTATGGCACAGTGGCAGCTCAGTCCCTTCAAATAAATGGGGCTAAGCTGCAATACTAAGCACAGTCCTTACAATATATACAGCGCTGCATTGATATTTAGGGAACCAAGTGATCAAAGGAGACCCCAGATTTCAGACCCCCACTGATCACATATATTGATGACATATCCTCAAGTCAGTTGTATGATATCCAGTACAGATAAAGACAAGGCAATTTCAATTGACATGACCATCAATATGTCAAAAGAATCAACATTAGTCAGTCAATATTAAATCCTGATAAAAAGAAAATTAAAAAGGGAACATTCAGCAGATTTTGGGACACTGATGGAAACATCGCGCAGTAAGTATTACAGTCTTTTATGTCACTAAGTGCGACCTGCTGCGTGACATACCCTCATATGATGGCCGCCGTGCTCTTGGTCAATATGTATTGTTTTTAATGAGATCCATTTTCCCAATTAAAAGATATGGTCCTTGGTAGGTTATTGTAAATTAGCTCCTATGCTAAGGGGTGGTAACTAGTGTTGAGCGAATAGTATTCGACTCCTAGATTTGTATACCTCCGCTCCATAGGAATGCATGGGAGTGGCTGATTGCGAAGAAGTTAAGCGCCGGCCGGCTTCAATGCATTCCTATGGGAGCGAGGTATTTGAAACTAGGATTCGAATACTGTTCACTCAACACTAGTGGTAACCTTTTAATTTCATACAGCACGCAGACACACACCCCACACTCCCTGTGAAAATAAAAGGTTACCAGCCTCTTAGTGAACAAGAGCTAATTTACATATACTCTACTAGGCCTATATCTTTAGCTTGGGTGAATGATAAATTCCTCAGGGGCATAGCAGCATTCAGAAGATGTAGGCCATTCAGCATTTTGGGTGACAGGTCCTCTTTAAATAAAGAACCTGGTGCTGACAGACCGTTGAACAGATTTAGGACAATAAACCATTAGTGCACAAGGACATTTAGTGGTTTTGTGTTCCTAAACCTGCCGATAGACTGTAGCATTTACTTGCTTAAAGGAAGATTACTGTCAGACTTCTATCTGATGCAATGCTCCTCTCTGCAAACCACAGTACAAACTGAAATTCTAAAAACTGTTCTGCAAGATGCTGAAGAAACTTTAGCATTACAAGATAGCAAAGCTAGATGACAATGTATTGGTTAATCAGAATTTTAAGCTTCTGGGGCAGAAAATCCCTCCCTTACAAAGTCCCAGCAGGACAACATACTCCATGAAACATCAGTATGAAAGAGAAACTGAATGAATGAACTCCATGGCTCTGTATAGATGCACGTGACCTTCCAAAAATGAGATGGTATTCTGTTACAGGAAAGTATTCCCTGTTTGAATCCCATTCAGTGTTTGGCCTGTCAGCAGGTTTGAGAACACTAACCCACCAGGAGATCCTTATGCATTGTTGGACTGGTGATCAAAATCTGCCAAGACGGTCCGCCCTGAGGTTCTCTAATTAAATATTGCCAAAATGTTAGGACACGACACTGTACCCAGTCAACTTCTATCTAGTATCAAGGGAGCATCCATATTTCATTGCTGAAGCCAAAGTCTGTACTCCTCACTGCCCTGTGCATGCGCTGTACATGGAGTGTATGCGCACCAGATGACTCTCTTAGTAAGTTTTTGGCTGTTGTGGAAATTCAGTGGAAAAAATAACCCTGTGGTGTTTTACAGTACCAATGAAGGAGTTTTTGTGTAATTTCAGACACACGTTGTGAAAGATAAAACCTGCTTGTTTTCGAAAAACGTGACATGGTAATTTTTACCTGTGGAAAAGCTGTATTTTTCCCATAGATTTAATGGGGGGTAGGGAAGGCAAGAACGTAAAATGCAGAGAGAAAAGGCGGTTTTTGCTGTGGTCTTAGCCTACACTCCTACTAGCAAATAATATCTCACAAATGGCTAAGAGCTGCTTTTGCTATTCTGTAGGCTGACCAATAAACTGCAAAATCGCCAAATATTGTAGACTGATAATCTAGATATTCATCACAAAACTGCTCTAACACATTGACTGACACTTGCAGATAAGAGACGCCGCCGCCGTAGAACTCCACTTCCATATGCTGATCCACGAAAATGTTTCTCAGGTAAGTGGATACAGTAACTCTTAATGACCTGGGACAGACTGTAGATAGAAGATGTCTGATTGGGTTATACAGCATGTCAGCATCCTCATTACAGATTTACGTGTGAGTCTCAATCAACGAACTCCCACGCCAATGTCACTGGCCAATACGGACAGGTTCTGTCCTATAAACAAAACCCCTTTACACTTGAAGATGTAAATGAAAACCAGAGAGCAAATTGACAGCTTAGTTAAACCACATCACTGTTTAGCAACATCTTCTGATCACACGGATAAGACCCCATTGATGCTGTAATAACAATAACACTCTGAATTGCAGGAAATGGAGTCGTGGTTCATAGAAGTCCTATGGGACCCATCAGAAGGGCTAAGAGTCAAAAATTACCATCGTCTACCAAAAATCAACCCAGATGAGAACAACAGCTGAAATCCAAAACCTTTGAAGACATCTAGAACATGAATGAAATATTGTAAATACTACTCACGGAACAGATCTCGCAACTGTCTCCCTGAAGGCAACTTTGGGTTTTCCCATAGTACAAGGGCAGTCATATTCCCTTTCCAGTCGCTGAAAAATAAAAATAAGTAAAAAGTTTACAACTAAATCTGTTTTGCAGTCATATAACATGTTCCTTATATGCAGCTACAGATGTTCTGTTCATATAAACTTCTCTTTACCTGGGCATAAATCTCCAGATGCAGTTCTCCCATCCCAGATACAATGGTCTCTTTGCTCTCTGTTTCATAGTGGACTCTGAAGGTTGGGTCTTCACGGGTAAATCGATTGATACCTTTAGAAAATTTGTCTAGATCATTCTGGTAGAAGAAAAAAGAACAGTAAATATACCTCATTGGTGTTTGGTAATAAGCAGGTAACTACAGCCAATCCGTGGCCTCTGCAGTAACGAGTCATATTACTGGCATCACCACACAGCTATGGAAGCCATTACACCAAGAGTACACCATGGTAAACACAGGGAAGGGGGATGACTACTGAAGAATTAATTTGCACACCTCAGGCCCAGTTCACATCTGCATTCAGTATTCCATTTGGGAAGTCCGCTTTGGGACCCCCCGAACTGAATACTGAATGCATTAAAAAGTGGTTAGCTAAGAAACCACACGGACCCCATTATAGTCTAGCAGCACTTTTCTCTCCACATGATTCATGCAGACACAGAGCAGAAACCACATGGACCCCTTTAAAGTCTACGGGGTCCGAGTGGTTTCTTAGCTAACTGCTTTTTAATGCATTCGGTATTCTGTTCAGGGGGTCCCCAAGCGGACTCCCCAAAAGGAATTCCAAACGTAGATGTGAACCGGGCCTAAGATGCTCACATAATAATCAAAAAGTCTTTTGCTCCACACATGGACTGATAGGTCTGACTGAAGAAGTGACAACAGTACCCCAGACTGGAGGCAGTAATTCAAGAACAAGCAGCACATCCATTTACAAAACCTCCAATACTAACAGGCAGAGTGATAACACTCATTGTGCCCCAACATATCCCGTCATATTGGAAAGTGAATTGCAGCCTACAAAAAGTTCAGGACTAGAGATGAGCGAACACTAAAATGTTCGAGGTTCGAAATTCGATTCGAACAGCCGCTCACTGTTCGAGTGTTCGAATGGGTTTCGAACCCCATTATAGTCTATGGGGAACATAAACTCGTTAAGGGGGAAACCCAAATTCGTGTCTGGAGGGTCACCAAGTCCACTATGACACCCCAGGAAATGATACCAACACCCTGGAATGACACTGGGACAGCAGCGGAAGCATGTCTGGGGGCATAAAAGTCACTTTATTTCATGGAAATCCCTGTCAGTTTGCGATTTTCGCAAGCTAACTTTTCCCCATAGAAATGCATTGGCCAGTGCTGATTGGCCAGAGTACGGAATTCGGCCAATCAGCGCTGGCTCTGCTGGAGGAGGCGGAGTCTAAGATCGCTCCACACCAGTCTCCATTCAGGTCCGACCTTAGACTCCGCCTCCTCCGGCAGAGCCAGCGCTGATTGGCCGAAGGCTGGCCAATGCATTCCTATGCGAATGCAGACTTAGCAGTGCTGAGTCAGTTTTGCTCAACTACACATCTGATGCACACTCGGCACTGCTACATCAGATGTAGCAATCTGATGTAGCAGAGCCGAGGGTGCACTAGAACCCCTGTGCAAACTCAGTTCACGCTAATAGAATGCATTGGCCAGCGCTGATTGGCCAATGCATTCTATTAGCCCGATGAAGTAGAGCTGAATGTGTGTGCTAAGCACACACATTCAGCACTGCTTCATCAAGCCAATACAATGCATTAGCCAGTGCTGATTGGCCAGAGTACGGAATTCGGCCAATCAGCGCTGGCTCTGCTGGAGGAGGCGGAGTCTAAGATCGCTCCACACCAGTCTCCATTCAGGTCCGACCTTAGACTCCGCCTCCTCCGGCAGAGCCAGCGCTGATTGGCCGAAGGCTGGCCAATGCATTCCTATGCGAATGCAGACTTAGCAGTGCTGAGTCAGTTTTGCTCAACTACACATCTGATGCACACTCGGCACTGCTACATCAGATGTAGCAATCTGATGTAGCAGAGCCGAGGGTGCACTAGAACCCCTGTGCAAACTCAGTTCACGCTAATAGAATGCATTGGCCAGCGCTGATTGGCCAATGCATTCTATTAGCCCGATGAAGTAGAGCTGAATGTGTGTGCTAAGCACACACATTCAGCACTGCTTCATCAAGCCAATACAATGCATTAGCCAGTGCTGATTGGCCAGAGTACGGAATTCGGCCAATCAGCGCTGGCTCTGCTGGAGGAGGCGGAGTCTAAGATCGCTCCACACCAGTCTCCATTCAGGTCCGACCTTAGACTCCGCCTCCTCCGGCAGAGCCAGCGCTGATTGGCCGAAGGCTGGCCAATGCATTCCTATGCGAATGCAGACTTAGCAGTGCTGAGTCAGTTTTGCTCAACTACACATCTGATGCACACTCGGCACTGCTACATCAGATGTAGCAATCTGATGTAGCAGAGCCGAGGGTGCACTAGAACCCCTGTGCAAACTCAGTTCACGCTAATAGAATGCATTGGCCAGCGCTGATTGGCCAATGCATTCTATTAGCCCGATGAAGTAGAGCTGAATGTGTGTGCTAAGCACACACATTCAGCACTGCTTCATCAAGCCAATACAATGCATTAGCCAGTGCTGATTGGCCAGAGTACGGAATTCGGCCAATCAGCGCTGGCCAATGCATTCTATTAGCCCGATGAAGTAGAGCTGAATGTGTGTGCTAAGCACACACATTCAGCACTGCTTCATCAAGCCAATACAATGCATTAGCCAGTGCTGATTGGCCAGAGTACGGAATTCGGCCAATCAGCGCTGGCTCTGCCGGAGGAGGCGGAGTCTAAGGTCGGACCTGAATGGAGACTGGTGTGGAGCGATCTTAGACTCCGCCTCCTCCAGCAGAGCCAGCGCTGATTGGTCGAGTTCCGTACTCTGGCCAATCAGCGCTGGCCAATGCATTCTATTAGCCCGATGAAGTAGAGCTGAATGTGTGTGCTTAGCACACACATTCAGCTCTACTTCATCAGGCTAATAGAATACATTGGCCAATCAGCGCTGGCCAATGCATTCTATTAGCTTGATGAAGCAGAGTGTGCACAAGGGTTCAAGCGCACCCTCGGCTCTGATGTAGCAGAGCTGAGGGTGCACAAGGGTTCAAGTGCACCCTCGGCTCTCCTACATCAGAGCCGAGGGTGCGCTTGAACCCTTGTGCAGCCTCGGCTCTGCTACATCAGAGCCGAGGGTGCGCTTGAACCCTTGTGCACACTCTGCTTCATCAAGCTAATAGAATGCATTGGCCAGCACTGATTGGCCAGAGTACGGAATTCGGCCAATCAGCGCTGGCCAATGCATCCCTATGGGAAAAAGTTTATCTCACAAAAATCACAATTACACACCCGATAGAGCCCCAAAAAGTTATTTTTAATAACATTCCCCCCTAAATAAAGGTTATCCCTAGCTATCCCTGCCTGTACAGCTATCCCTGTCTCATAGTCACAAAGTTCACATTCTCATATGACCCGGATTTGAAATCCACTATTCGTCTAAAATGGAGGTCACCTGATTTCGGCAGCCAATGACTTTTTCCAATTTTTTTCAATGCCCCCAGTGTCGTAGTTCCTGTCCCACCTCCCCTGCGCTGTTATTGGTGCAAAAAAGGCGCCAGGGAAGGTGGGAGGGGAATCGAATTTTGGCGCACTTTACCACGTGGTGTTCGATTCGATTCGAACATGGCGAACACCCTGATATCCGATCGAACATGTGTTCGATAGAACACTGTTCGCTCATCTCTATTCAGGACCTCTGTTCTATAGATAAGACTCGCTGAACTTATACCTTATACAAAACCACTACCAACAACCATGACATCGACCATGATCAATAAGGCTGGGTTAACATGGTGTTTTTTGACCCGGAATTTGACGCAGAAACTGCCTCAGATTCCGGACCAAAAAAAAAACAGTCGCTGCACTCCGCTCCGGATTAGGCCCAAATGAATGGGCCTAGTTGGGAGGGAGCGTCTTCAGGCGGGCGTCCAAGACTGAACCAGCCGCGGAATCCGCCTGAAGAAAGGACATGTCGCTTCTTTTTTCCGTGAGCGGAAACAAACTGTTTGCGGAAAAAAGAAATGACAAGCAACCATTGATTTCTATGGGAGAGGTTTTTTTGACGCAGAAAATCCTGACCAAAAACCCTCTGTGAACTCAGCCTAACACTAAAAGAATTGCCATTTATCCGCCACTTGATAAGGAGCTTGAAATGTCAATGTTCATTTTAGAATAAAGAATCTTACAAGCAGCTCAACAGAGTCAGGTAAGGGTGATAGCATCTTACCTTGTCTCCAGGCTTTATTGCTACAGAAATTACAGGGTCAGGTACATGGATGGATTCCTGTGATCAGAAACAATATAAAACATCACGTACAACAAACAATTGTGTTACCTATATAGAAATACATTCCTTAAAAAGGACCTATTGTTTTTGGACAATTATGGCAAATGTTCCATTATGTCCCTGTAACTTTATAACTCTATACATAAAACTAGCTGAGAGAATAATTAGCATTTTCCCAGCAAGAAAAAAAAGTTAAGATATGGCACTGCTATTTCTGTTTACTATAATAATATTTATTTATATAGTGCCAACATATTCCACAGCACATTACAATTCATAGCTTATATGTCCAGGCAAAATATTCGTATCCATCAGCTTACCATTGAGAGATTGTCGTTGGATTTGCTAGTAAATGTGTCCCCACTAGCGCAGTCAATACCGAACAAGGCACAAATGTCTCCTGCATAAACTACATCCACATCCTGGAGGAAGAGAAAAAAATAATGTGAAAGGAGTGGCAATATTACTAGAATAGGAAATTGTAGTGCGATGGGAGGGAATCATTTTGACTATAGGCCACTGTGTAATAAAATGTGTACCAGGTAGAGATGAGTGAGTACTGTTCGGATCAGCCGATCCGAACAGCACGCTCCATAGAAATGAATGGATGTACCTGGTACTTCCGCTTTGACGGCGGCCGGCCGCTTAACCTCCCGCGTGCCGGATACGTCCATTCATTTCTATGCGAGCGTGCTGTTCGGATCGGCTGATCTGAACAGTACTCGCTCATCTCTAGTACCGAGTAAAATGGGCACTAAGAAACATCTTTGAACTAATCAAAATCATACCATTTAACAAGAAGTTTGCAGAACAGAACTATACCTCCATTGAGTCTGCATGGAGGCGCACCAGCCTCTGCACACGCACTCTCTTGCCAGTCCTTGTATTGTAGATGTAGTCACTCTTCTTCAGCATTCCCTGATATACTCGGATATAAGTGAGCTGACCAAAACGACCTGCCTGCAGAAGACATCAGAAAGGTCAGTAAGGCATGAACAGACAAACTTATCGATAATTCTCTGGTTGTTAAGCCAAACTTATACAGGAGAGCCGGCGTCACAGCAAAATCCAGTTTTTGTACAAGTTGTACAAGCCATTAATAGAGCAGTGAATCTCCTGAACACACAGCAGTACAAAACCCTTTTATGAAGGACACCAAGCTCATTACTTTCCACGGTCTGAAGACAGATTGTCTTTATTTGAATTTATGGTTCACTGAAAATCGCAGATTACAAATTGATACCAATCTGTATGTTATCTGTGCAGTTTTTACTGATCCGTACAAGGTCCTGTGCATGTAAGCCTTACAAGTAAATGTATACAGGGACTTCCAAATGAACACTAATTAGAACAGTTTGCAGTCATTTCAGAATGTGACACTTACTTCCAGTTTGAAGGCAAGCCCAACAAATGGATGGGAATCATCTCTCAGAGAGCTCATCAAAATCTTGGTTGGTTCTTCTGAACTCCTACAAATGTAAATACATTTCATTAGTTGTAATTGTCTGCAGAAAGATCTGTGTAAAGAATCCCCTGCCTTATGATATAAAGGATTTTTTTCCCCAAAACACTTGTTCTCTATTCACACAACAGGAAACAAATGATTGCTTGCTTTTGTCCAACTTATAAGACCCCCTACTATTTACAAAAATTGAGGGTCTGTGTGTGAATGGAGAACAGGGCACCTGTATGACCAGCCACCGCACCACTGACTTTTAGGGGTCCATGAGCCCTGTACTTACAGTTCAATCTTTATCCTTCCATGAACACTACTGCTAAATTTACACAAGAGACTCGGGGACCCCAAACCCCAACAATCAGACATGTGAGTAGGGATTAATTGCTGTTCATTAGAAACTCAGAATGAACTTTGGTTAATGAATCCATGTGACGTGCTGGTGGGCCCCACAGATCTCCCTGTGTTTTCTGCAGTGATGAAGCTTTTACATGACTACAACCACCACTAGCATCAGCAGTCATGTCATACATGCTAGTAGCACAGCTAAAGAAAGTGATTTGCTGCAGCAGACAAGAATATGCCACATTATTGCGCTGAAAAATGAACCACCACAATATCAGCACTGACTGATAGTTAATGGATGAATAATGTTTGTAAATTTTCTATTGTACAACATTTCCTGCAAATAAAGTCTTAAACTGTTGACAATTCCTTTAAGTCAAGACAGGCCCCTGGAAAACTTACGTATCATTCAGAATTGCATAGTTGGGAACTTCTGATGGGTCTGGAAGATACTCTAACACAGCGTCTAGAAGTGGCTGGACACCCTTATTCTTCAGGGCACTCCCTACTAGTACAGGGGTAAACATCCTCTTCAGAGTGGCTCTGCGGATAGCCAACTAAAGAAGACACAGCTAGTAAACATAAGCATAGAACTGATTTTATATATCTCCATATTTATTTAGTTTATCAGATCACCTTCAGATCAGTAATGGTAGGGATCTTCTCCTCCAGAAACATCTCTCCTAAGATATCATCTGAATTTGCCACACTTTCTATCAGCTCTTGTCGCCTATCTGCTGCCTCTGCTCTGAAATCGGCTGGGATATCTTCATAACGGATTTGCTGCCTGTAAAGACATGCAGTGACTTATTAAACCAGAAGGGAAAATAGAAGCTCAATGCAGCAATAATACCCTCTTCCATTATATAGATTTACATACCCAAACTGTCCATCGAAATAAATCGCCCGTTCATCCACAAGGTCTATGATTCCTTTGAAGTTTCCCTCAAGTCCAATAGGAAGTTGGATAAATGCTGCATTGTGGTTTAGTTTAGATCTAGCAAAGAAGAAAAAGCAAACAAACATTAACCTGATAGAATTACTACACGTGAAGCAATATTATAAACTGTGTATTCTGTCTGGGGTGTTCACCTTAGGTGCTGCACAGCCTTAACTGGATTAGATCCCAATCTGTCACACTTGTTGATGAATGTAAGGAATGGGACATTATATCGCTTCATCTGCCTGTTCACCGTCATGGTCTGACACTGAACTCCTCCAACAGCGCAAACAACAAGTACAGCACCATCCAACACTCTCAGGGCTCTTTCCACTTCAATTGTGAAGTCCACGTGTCCTACAAATTGAATAATGCAGAAAATTAGAACTTGTAGCACTTGAATGGGAAAATGTGCAACTAGAAAAAAAAATCCTTTGCGATATTCAGTAGTAACAAAGTGGAACAGATTTCTCCAAACCTTATCTTCTGCTGTGATGAAACCCCACAGAACAAAGTAACCAGCAGCATTTCAATTACTGCTGCGAGCGTTACCAGAAGTTTTCAACCTGCACCCGGTTGCAATGCCTGACAGTGTGCTACTGCGAAAAGCACCTGATTTCATATGGTATATGTGGTGGCGGCAGCTTTCAAGAAAATACGTTTGTGAATTTCCTTGGCAAAAATTCGGCAGCATGTCTGCTGTGTGTGGTCCCAGCCTAAAAGGATTCTTCGTGCCAACAATTTCTGATATAACACTCTGTTTCCTGCTGCTATCATAGCACAACGATGTGTTGTCAAGCGACTAGTGATCATGGCACAACCACCATTGCCAATTACCCACAGAACAGTAATGACAATCCACTCTCAACATTTGCAATTGCTAAAGGAGATCAGATGCAGCATTTAATAGCAGTACATTAAAGGGATAGTTTGGTTGTAGTAATTGGGTACAAAAAAAGTTAGTGGGAACGTGGAGCAGCTGCCCATAGTGCAGAGTGAAGTCAGTGTGTACTACTCCATCTTCGGTAAAGAACTGCATAGGTGCTAGGAGTAGCAGGATCCAGATAAGTACAGAATTTTATTTATTTTTAATTGTGGCCATGGACTATTGCCTGGATAGGGTCATTTGGGTCATAAGGGCCTGTGAGTGGTTCAGTACCGCAAAAGTCTGTGACAAGTTCCTTTGAAGTTGCAGTGTAGATAACAGTAGATGAAAGGAGTTTAAAACACCTCCCAAATAATTTCACTGGACGATTTCAGAATAGTTTGTATCAATCCAGTCAAGTGGACTTACTAAAAAGCTGTATTGGGGTGCATTCACACTACGTATACAGCAGCTTATTCTGAACGTAAAACACGTTCAGAATAAGCGGCGTATAAAGCAGTTCCCATTCATTTCTATGGGAGCCGGCATACGAGCGCTCCCCATAGAAATGAATGGGCTGCTTTTTTCACTACGAGCGCTCCCATTGAAGTGAATGGGATGTGCTGGCGTGTACAGCTAGCTCTGCTCATGCCGAGCCGTACACGCGAGCACTTCCCATTCACTTCAATGGGACTGCTCGTAGTGAAAAAAGCAGACCATTCATTTCTATGGGGAGCGCTCGTATGCCGGCTCCCATAGAAATGAATGGAACTGCTTTATACACCGCTTATTCTGAACGTGTTTTACGTTCAGAATAAGCTGCCATATACGTAGTGTGAATGCACCCTTACGAAAATGGAATAAGGAAATGTAATCTTAGAAATACAAATCAGTATTTAAAATGCATGACCGGTATTCATGATTATTTTGATGTAATACTGTACCTGGTGTATCAATTATGTTGATATTTGTGTTTTTCCACATGGTATACGTTGCAGCAGACTGGATGGTAATGCCTCTCTGCCGCTCCAACTCCATTGAATCCATCACAGCACCAACACCGTCTTTACCTTTAACCTGAGCAGAAATGGCAAATTAGCAAAAACTCTCCTTATTACAAGTTACTGCAGTAAATGCTATGATGATCTCTTTTTTTTTTTTTTTTTTTTTAATGTAGATTGTGAGCTCCATGTAGGGCTCTCAGTGTACATTTTCCCTATCAGTATGTCTTTGGAGTATGGGAGGAAATCCACGGGGAGAACAAACAAACTCTTTGCAGATGTTGTCTCTGGCAGGATTTGAGTCAAGGACTCAAGCACTGCAAGACTGCAGTGCTAACCACTGAGCCACTGTGTTGCCCCTATACTATTATCTTATTCTCACCAATCATTATGCATGTTTTTCACCCTTATAAGTTGAGAAATGGGTTCTAGGACTGTTCAAAAATACCCCAAATTACATTGTTGCGTCAAGTCATATATTTGATATTGGTATCAGATATTGGTATACAACCGGAGTATTCCCCAATTTATGTAACTACTAGCTGGTACCCGCGACTTCGTCTGCGGTGATTGTAGCAGTGGGTATATACAGGTGTGGGTAAGGTTTTCGTACTGTGTATAAGGTATGGGATATGAAATGTAAGTTTGTATCTTGTTGTTGCTGTAATTCAGAGAATACGTGAGACTTTTGTGTTGAAGTTACTTTGTATTTGAGCTCCTATATATACGGTGTTGTGAGAAACTTTACATAGTGACTTTGGGACAGAAGTATTTGAAGTTAACCCTTTCCCGCCGATGGCATTTTTTGATTTTCGTTTTTGACTCCCCTCCTTCTAAACCCCATAACTTTTTTATTTCTCCGCTCCCAGAGTCATATGAGGTCTTAATTTTTCTGGGACAAATTTTTCTTCTTGATGCCGCCATTATTTATTCTATATAATGTACTGGGAAGCAGGGAAAAAATTCAGAATGGGGTGGATTTGAAGAAAAAATGCATTTCTGCGACTTTCTTACGGGCTTTGGTTTTACAGCGTTCACTGTGCAACCAAAATGACATGTCCCCTGTATTCTGTGTTTCGGTACGATTCCGGTGATACCAAATTTATATGGTTTGATTTACATTTTGACCCCTTAAAAAAAATCCAAAACTGTGTTAAAAAATTTTTTTTTGAAAAGTCGCCATATTCCGACAGCCGTAACTTTTTTATACGTGCGTGCACGGGGATGTATAGGGCGTCTTTTTTTGCGGGCCCGTGTGTACTTTGTAGTTCTACCATTTTCGGGAAATGTTTTGCTTTGATCACTTTTTATTCAAATTTTTATCAGAATCAAAACAGTGAAAAAACGGCGGTTTGGCACTTTTGACCATTTTTCCCGCTACGGTGTTTACCGAACAGGAAAAATATTTGTATAGCTTCGTAGAGCGGGCGATTTCGGATGCGGGGATACCTAACATGTATGTGTTTCACAGTTTTTAACTACTTTTATATGTGTTCTAGGGAAAGGGGGGTGATTTGAATTTTTAATTCTTATTTGTTTTTATATTTTTTTTTACTTTTTTTAAAACTTTTTTTTTTGCATTTATTAGACCTCCTAGGGGTATTGACATGGGTGGGCAGTGTCGCGGATTGTCAGAGCGGTGGGGGTCGGCAAACATGGCTGCTCCGGAGCGTTAAAGAGAGCCTCCTGGAGTATCGTTAAGGTGAGGGGCAAAGTGGTAAAGTATATGTATATGAGATTGTGTGGGGTTAGGGGCGAGGCTGTAGAGGGTAATATGAATTTTGGGGCTTGCTATGGTCCAAAGTGTGTGAGATTGCAGAGATGGTGGTGTGAGTTTGGGTTTTGTGGGGGTCCTGGCACAAACGTATGTGCGCTATTGTGACGAAAAGTAGCCTATTGCGCAATCGGGTGTATTAACTATGTTTGTGGAAAATTTCAGCCAAATCGGTCGAGTGGGTTTTGCGGAACAAACATCCGAACATCCAAACTCACAAACTTTCACATTTATAATATTAATAGGATAGGATGTAGCTGTCCAGCAGCGCATTTAAGTCACAATGATTTTAAAAATATATTCATTGTGCAGTATACTTCTGTTTGCTGTGGCTCAGTGTACAGGAAAGTGTGGTCTGCTTTGCTTTCCCATATAGTGGAAAAAAATGTTATGGAATCATACACCATCCAGTGAGAGTCCAATATTACACTAAGTTCCGGTCATGTTAATGGTGCTTACATTTGGCATATCTGTCACTAACTTTCCAAATGCATATGCCAAGCATAGAGTAAAAACAACATGTGAACAGATCCATATCAGACTTTGCAGATGGAGCTTTGTTAATAATACCCAAAACATAGTACTGTTAGATGTTAGTGTAAATTGTGCAGAAAAATGTAAAAACGCCCTATCTGTATAAGATTGTTACAAATCTGCAGTAGACAATGAGGCTCTGACATTTCAGGAAATGGAATTCTGATTAAATGCTCACAACAGACAAAGGAACAGAATTTATAAAAGCGATGGGAAGAGAAAGAAAGAAAACTTTCACCTCCCATCCAATACTTGTGATAAATATAACAACAAACAGGAAACTTCTCTCCTGAACAACAGATACCAGAAACTCTTATTATATGCAATGGAGAAATCTCACCTCATGCATCTGCGCTATGCGGCCAGTGTAATACAGGATACGCTCGGTCACTGTGGTCTTGCCAGAATCAATGTGGGCTGAGATCCCGATGTTACGAATCCTTTCATTTGGAACTATGCCAGAGGAGCAATGTCGGCAAAAGTTCAGAGGCAGCTACAATATAGAAACAAGTCAAAAAACTGCACAAACATCAACAGTTTAAAAAAAAAATAAACTTATTTATACCCAAACAGAAATATCAGTCTCAGAAATGGCGCCAGTGCCGATTCTTTTTAAAGGAACTGTACAGGATTAGAAAGACATGGCTGCTTTCTTACCAAACTAGTAACATGTTTGTCCATAGGTACTCTGTGGTATTGCAGCTCAGCCTCAGTTTCTTCTATGAACCTGTGCTGCAATACCAGACACAACCTGTGAACCAGTGTGGCGCTTTTTTTTGTAAACGCATTTGGGTTTTTCTTATTCTTGACTGACTTGATGGCCAAGGTCCCACATGCACAGCAAATACTATATGATACATCCAAGAGCAAAACAGCCATAACACCATAAGGAGCGCACATCCACTTCACAGGACAGGTCACCAGTGTATGACCTAGTAAAGAGACAAGCACCAGACACCACGCTCATAGTAAGCTGCGACTTGTAGTTCTACTACACAAATGCCCCAACAATACAGAGACACGTGTCTCTCACTCACCTGACCCCCAGCTGTCACCGGGACATGACGAGATAACCAGGGGCCGATCACAGCCGCTGCCCGCAGGAGACCCATAGCCGCTAAACTCCCCGTGAAAGTCACGCTGATCTCAAAAGAGAAACACTTCCGAGAGTCACGGGTGCCGGCAAAGGTCAAACTATGACGACTTCCGTCATCTGGAACGCACACATTACAATCCCGGAAGAGCCATTACAGGAGCAGAATAGCAACTCTCTAGTTAAAACGACCTTCCCTCTGATGTGGCGTGTGCTTTATTCGTGGCCATTAGTTCCATTATGGTGTAGGCTGCGCATGGAGATGCAGGTCCTGAAATGACCTTCAAGGACTCCCATGGAAACATGGCTAGTAGGAGGAGGAAGTTGAGATTTTCGCCCGTGGCTTGATTGTAAGCGAGCGCCCCCTGGCGAGGAAGTTCAAGAAGACTAGATACTAGTAAAGCTCTAAGTTATCCAACATTATCTAACAAGAAATGTGTAATGCAGGAAATTGTTTATAATCTTGGAATGTCCTTGCAATGCACTTCTGTCACCCCCCAGCCGGACCAGAAGTGATGATGTCTTATTTGTCATAGTGCAACAGAATTGGCCGCAATCATTAGTCACTGGTCACGTTCACCCAGTAACTCCAGCCGGTAACGGAGAAAAAAAAAACGCAGCGGTGGCGGCTGTCGCCGGGCTCCTGCGTTCACCCTAAAGTGGCAGTCAGTCATGTGTACATGAACGGCATGTGACCACTAAGACCAGTGATTGGCTACAAGCGACGGGTGTGGCACCATTGAAACGGGGACATTTCGAGGTTGAGCATTGGTTTTTATTTATTTTTTAAGAGTTTTATGCATTTACACAGTTTTGTATATCTTGGAGAATCTCTTTAATAAGCAGGGCTGTGGAAGTGGTAGATCCGACCACCAGCTCAAACTGCTTCATAAATGGCTGCCGTGGTCAGTCAGAAGCTGGAACGCTCCTCTAATTCATTAAAAATTTACTGACTGAATTCCTATGAAAGTACATATGCAAGAAAGCATGCATCTAATTAATTATACAATATTAATATTTGTATAATATAATTAATCATTTTATTTTGAAGACGGAGTTGATAACTTTTTTCTGTCTACGACTCCACACAAATTTGGTCATGACTCTAACTCCACAGCATTGTTAATAGTATACCTCCAAACATTCAAAGGACAGAAAGAGGGACAAAGTGTGTGGCGCGCTATGCAGGGGCTGTCCACTCCTGCTTCTCCACTGTATTCAACTCATCTGCATCGTCTCCAGACACAGATGAGTTGAATCCGGGACATGTCTCCCTCCAACTGAGACTGCGGGACACGACCCAGAATACGGGAGGTATGTAATAGCTACTAGAGATGAGCGAGTACTGTTCGGAACAGCCGATCCGAACAGGACGCTTGCATAGAAATGAATGGACGTAGCCGGCACGCGGTGGGGTTAAGCGGCCGGCCGCCGTCAAAGCGGAAGTACCAGGTGCATCCATTCATTTCTATGGAGATGATCCGAACAGTACTCGCTCATCTCTAATAGCTACAGTATAATTGGAAGTATTAGTGAGATGGATATACAATCCAATACAACAAGGGAGTAACTTCAGGAGGTCCGGAGGGTGCAGTTACATGCAGGCCTAGGAACCTTACGAGCTCATAAGATCTACTTTCCAATATAAGGAGACAAGTGCTATAAACAATATATTGTAGTTTGGGGGCTGGTAGAGATTTTGCATTGGGGCCTTGGAGCTTCAGGTTACACCTCTGCATACAATAATATAGCGTCTTGAGAGATGAATTATTAAGTATATCTAGAAAGAATTTATCCTTCAAGTTAAAGGGATCCTATCATTTAAACACTTTTTTTTCTAGTTGACACATAGGAATAGCCTTAAGAAAGGCTATTCATCTCCTACCTTTATCAGTCGCCTCTGGCCCGCCGTTTGGTAGAAATGCCGTTTTTTTTACCAGTATGCAAATGAGTTCTTTCGCAGCACTGGGGGCAGGCCCAAGCGCTCAGACAGCACTGAGGGCGTCCCCAATGCTGCCAGAGAACTCTCTCCAGTGACGCCTCCATCTTCAACAGAAACCACCTCTTCTGCTTCTTCTTCCAGTTGGGGTCACACTCTGGCGCCTGCGCAGTTGTCTCTGCCATCGGGACGCAGGCAAGAGCCAAGTGCGCAGGCCGGCCCGTGGCCATTTCTTTGAAGGCCGCTACACGCGCATGTGCAGTACGCTCCTGTAGTTCTGTGGAGAACAGGAACGTACTACGCATGCGTGCATAAGTGGCCTCCAAAAAAATGGCCGCCGGCCGGCCTGTGCACTCGGCTTTGCCTGGGTCCCGATGGCAGAGCCGACTGCACAGGCGCACAAGTCTGACCCCAGCCGGAAAAAGAAGATGAAGAGGCGGTTGCTGCAGAAGATGGAGGTGTCGCTGGAGAGAGTTCTCTCGCAGTATTGGGGACGCCCCCAGTGCTGTTTGAGCGCCGAGGCCTGCCCCTAGTGCTGCAAGAGAACTCATTTGCATACCGACAAAAAACGGATTTTTCACTGAATGGCGGACCGGAGATGACTTATAAAGGTAGGAGACGAATAGCCTTTCTTAAGGCTATTCCGACGTGTCAACTAGAAAAAAAAAGTGTTTAAATGATAGGATCCCTTTAAAGAGGACCTTTCATAGTTTGGGGCAGAGGCAGTTCCATATACTGCTGGAAAGCTGACAGTGTGCTTTCCCTATCTGTGCCTCGGGTGAAGAGCTAGTGGTCCCGGTACGGTAGCTCTTTACAGTCAGAAGGGCGTTTCTGACACTCTGTCAGGAACGTCCTTTTGTACAAGCAGTGCCAATAGCGCTGTACTGTGAGAGTGGGGAGGAACGCCCCCTCCCTCTGCTCACAGTACTTGTCCATAGTCTAGTATTATCAGGAGGGCTCACAATAGGCGCTGCTTGTACAGAAGGAGAGTCCTGACAGAGTGTCAGAAACGCCCTTCTGACTGTAAAGCGCTACGGTACCGGGACTGCTAGCTCTTCACTCGGGGCACAGATCGGGAAAGCCGACAGTGCACTGAATTCAGCACACTGTCGGCTTTCCAGCAGTATATAGAACTGCCCGTGCCCCAAACCATGAAAGATCCTGTTTATAGGGCATCTATTAGGTAATTTTGCCCAGCGAATATAAGCGCATGGTGAAAAACTTAACAAATGCAGATATCTTTGTCGATGTTTATTGCATCTTTCTTGCTGATAAAATCAACTTTACTCCATTATATTAAATGGGTGGCAAGTGCCACAAGTGCAGACTCATTCCCAACAAGTGCTCTAGGTCTCATTGGGGACCACAAAAATGGAAACTTAATCCACTTAAAAAAGCAGTTACCCGTGGACCCCATAGACTATAATTGAGTCCGTTGAGTTAGCACCTGAAAAGGGCAGAAAAATGTGGAGAGAAAAGTCCTGCTTTAAACCGGAATAGGGAATGGAATCCCGAAGCGGAGATCAGGTGCATGTGTGAACCTAGCCTTATAGCATTTCATCAAAGAAGTAGAGAGCTATGCCCCTGAACTTTATGCCATTTTGTCAAATATCTAACTGCAGCACCCTTTATCCTCAACATGACACATTGGACCAAGATTTATTGAATCTACAGCAGCTTTCTGGCTTAGAAAGGCCACAAACCTCAGCTTGCAACTTATTAAATGCCAATTTCGTCAGTAATTGTTGCAACCAGCATTTTTGCTCCTCCCAGCGAAAGTAGCGTGGGAGTTCTGATACATTTAATATCGATTTACTGACGCAAATGATCAATGAAATCTACGTCAGATACAAGCATGGCTCAGCAGGAGGAGCTGTCACACGTGAAGAGTCATGTGCCTTGTCATAAATGAGGTTCATGTCTTCATAACTATCCTCCTTTGTGGATAGTGAGTGACATATCAGAATACCACATTATTACATGCAGCAGGCTACATACCCCGGCCTTCCTACCCAGTCACCCCATTCTAAGCAGGAATAAATAAGTGGTTTCATACATTTTAAATCTAGTGATTTCTGGATCATGTAAGTCACAGAGATGAATCCCCTGATCCCAAATAGGTCCAGACACGTTAATAATAAAATCAGCGGTGCACAATTATTGTAGGCTCTTTATATACAGATGGTGATATGTAACACAAAGCTTATTCAGGTTCAGTATTTATTATGCGTTACATTTATGTATAATAAAGCTTGGCAGCTTTATGTTTTGTTTTTACTAACTGGAAATTGTTGCATATTGTATCGGTATCCATTGCTGTGTACTACAGGTGCCATAACCATTTATTACAGTTAGGTTTCCGTTGGTTGTCTCATCTCTGGGTGCCATCTTAGGCTGACCTGCAGCTCCTTACAGTTAAACAGAAGATCCTACAGTAGTGTGGTAATGCTGCCTGATGCACTGCCCTGATCTGCTGCTTTTCACAGTGTGCCATATTATTGATTCCCATACCAGGGGCAGAGATCACAGGTCAGGATTTCTACACAAGCTTCATATCCCTGTGTAGTTGACGGGAAGCCAGTTGTGCAATCTGACCTTAGATCTCTTCATGAGCTGCTGCTCTGGATCAGACCTGGGGTGCTAGACCAATCTGCTCACAGTTGAGGGGCGAAAACCAGAGCAAACAGAAAACCAGGTTCCTCTTCATCTTTTTAAGAAAACAGTAGAGTATTTGGAAGATTTAAACAGAAAAATCCAGAGTGCTTCATTAATAAATGTTATCCATTCATTGTACATGTATACCGGTATGTGGACACATGACAAATCCATACCCCCCCCCCCCCCCCAACTATCAAAGGATATGATGTGCAGCATAGTACGCCATGGCAAATTTAGCTTCACCCAGTTCTATGTTGTCACCACCCATTACCTTCCATTTCTCTTTGTGCCCCCACACAGTATAATATTCTCAGTCACCCTGAAATTATATGCCCCCACATTATAATGTCCCCCACAGACATTAAACCAGCTGCCCTGGTTTACTTTCCTCCTCCAGCTACTACCAGTTTAATGTCTCCTTCCAGTTGCCCCCAGTTTAATGTCCCCATCCAACAACCCCTACAGTTTAATGTCCTTTGTCATCTGCCCCCAAAGTTTAAAGAGATTGTTTAAATATTTTTAAGACATGAGCGCTGAGGCCGATCAGCATTATTAGGAAGTGACCCTGGAACATCACAGGTAGTGAACATCACATGACATGTCCTGAGGCCGCTGAATGGCCTCAGCGGTCACGTCCAGCAGGGACTTACACCGAAAGTCAATAATGGAACAGCAGGAGGGGCGATAACACAGAAGCTGAATGGTGAAGCAGGGAGCAGACAGCACCTGCTTCACATCTGTATTCAACTCATCTGTGTCCTCCTAATGCAAAGGAGTAGAAGCCAGAACATACCTCCCTCTGAGCGGGACAGGACCCGGAATCTGGGACGGTTGGGAGGTATGCAAATCATTGCCTTTGTTGTCAAACATTTCTAATCTAATATGAGGACAGGGACCATAAAATACATTCATCATTGTAATTACTTAGTCAGGGCTCCTGAGAACTCTCTTCCTCTATGAAGTACAGTCTAGAGGAGATGTCCTACAAAACTACCTTACCGTGGTCTGGGGGAATGTGTCTCTAGTGATCATATACTTATCTCCTATACATTTATTTCTGGGGTAACCATGTCAAAGGGGTACAACTCTTTAAATAACCCCTATATGTACTATAAAATAATATGAAGTTAATAAAATAGGTACAAAGTGTAGAAAGGCTCTAATTCTGCGGGATCTGGGGTGTTCATGCACTACAGGGACAGTCTATTAAGTAATCTTTCCTGTAGGATCAGATCTGTCCGAGTCCATTTCACTCAATGATAACTACTGATTGCTGGCAGTCTAGCTGGGGCAGCTCCATGATCAGCTTATTATTGGCTTGGCTGTCCAATTGTATAATGTTGATTTAGATCAATCAGACAGTCTGGGTCATAACACGACACATGGCCTAATAATACATGTACACTACTGACAGCACTCATCACAGTGATAACAGACTTTAAGTGGTGTAGACTGAATTATGTAATATCTACAACAATAATGCCTAAAGCCACATACACATTTGAGAATGTTATGGAACCCGCCCCATCAGTAAATTTGGGAGAGATAATAATTAAAGGGGTTGGCCACTTTCAGACCAATATTGACAAACAAATGTACAATAAAAACATATACAATTTTCCAATATACTTTCTGTATCAATTCCTCACGGTTTTCCAGATCTCTGCTTGCTGTCATTCATTCTGTTACTTGTATTGGATAAAACTCTGACCATGGTCATGTGATTTACGGTCCATGGTCATGTGATGAGCACACAGGTGCACAGCTGATTACCAGGCAGATGTCTGATTACTGTTCTGTGAGTATATCGAGCGGCACCTGTGTGCTCATCACATGACCATGGACCGGAAATCACATGACCATGCTCAGAGTTTTATCCTCTAGAAGTAACAGAATGAATGACAGCAAGCCGAGATGTAGAAAACCGTGAGGAATTGATACAGAAAGTATATTGGAAAATTGTATATCTTTCTATTGTACATTTGTTTGTCAATATTGGTCTGAAAGTGGCCAAGCCCTTTAAGCATTTGGATTTCAATTGCCCAAACCTTTTGTTCTTGGGGAGCTCAGAGTGTCTGGCAGCAGCTCTACCCACTAACAAAACATGGAGACAAAGCGGATCCGAATGAGTATGTGCGTGGTGGGGGAATCCGAATGTGTATGCGCATGGTAGGGGATGGGGGGTGAGAGAGCTGCCAGCTATCTAATGAGTACATTATATTATTAATAATAAAAGGGCGCTCCACTTTGGCCAGTCTGTTTATGTAACAGGGTCCCTGTTCAGGTGTAATCTGGAGGGCGAACTTGGCAATAAGTGCTTTATTTGTCTGCTACACCTCTGCGATCCGCTCTCACCTTGAAAATGACTCCTTTGGAGAATAAGGAACCTCATTGTGTATGAATGGTAGATAGATTGCTGTGTATGCTTGGCTCTCCACATTTATTTCTATGGGAGAATAGTCAAGTACACAACTGTTTTCAGAACCCTCATAGAAATTAATGGAGAAAGCGCCACATGTACAACCACCTCTCTATTTACTGCGGGTGCAAGACAAGTGCCCTCAACCAGTTTTTGAGAAAGATGTGGATTCCAGAGGGAAACCACATCACTTTCATATGCAATGTTAAAAGGATCACTGTCATCACATTCTATTTCAGTAGTGACAACTAATATGGAGGAGCATCCTGTTGTCACTTCAAATGGAAACCACGACAGAGTAAATGTTGGCTCACATTCAATTTGGCCCTGATAATGGGATATAGTTGCCATATTGGATATTCTCTATTTAAAAGTGGAGCTGATTGTTCTAAGAGCCAAAAATAATTTTAATATTTGTAGTAGGCAATAACTGGAAATAAAAGGTGAAAGAAATACATTTTTTTTGCTATTATATTTTTGTTCTGCCAGCAGTACCCTGACTGCTTGTGTGGGCACCCACTGGCTGTACAGAAAGTCAACTGGTGCTTGTTTACTTTAATTTCCACATAGCAATGATCCTAAGAATGAGCTCATACACTTTCTATTATTCTCTCCAGCACGTCCCCTGTTTACATTAGGGAATGTGCTGCCAACAAGTGATCATTTTTATGCCCACGTAAAAGAAGTGATCAATGCCAAACAAGTGTTTTATCATTTGTCATGTGATCAGTGGATAAGTTTACACCAGGCACCAACTGGGAACAATCATTAAGGATTTTTGGTCTGTTTGCAAATTCATATATTTGAAAATTTTGTTTGTTTTCATCCCTTTTTGTTTTTGGAATTAAGGGAGTCTGTCACCAGGGTCACTATTAAACCAGAACACAAAGTTAGGCCAGGCTCAGCTTAATGCTCTTCTCTCAATGAAAACTTATGCCTCCATTGTGGAGATACTCATTGATTTCAGACTTTGCAAATGACGATTCTGGAGCACCAAGAGGGCTCCACTGCTTCATATTGCTACGTGCCACAGGGCCAGGTGAGATTTCAGCATAGCTCCATACCCTTCGATCACATCTGCTTTTGTATTCCGTCCGGGGAGAGTCCACATGGAGACCCCCCAACCGGAATAGAAACGCAATTGCAAGTACTGTGCTGTAAAAGCACAAGGACCCTATAGACTATAATGGGGTCCGTGTGCTTGCCACGCACTGCCTGCACGAATCATGTGGACAGGAAAGTAGATGGTGAACTACTTTCCTTTCCGCATGATGCCTGCGGAGATCTGGCGGTAGGCACACAGACCCCATTATAGTCTACTAGCAGGAGGACCCGGCTTTGCACGGGTATATTTCATTTTTTATTTGTGTAGTGGCCCTATAAGAATTGCCCAGTTTTGCACTCATGTATTTTGTATGTCGTTTGTGTTTGTGTCTCTGCCCGTGACTTCGTCTGTGTGTTGTTGGCGTTGATGATCCGCCTGTATTCAGCAAATTGCTGCCGTTGATGGTTTGCCTGCTCCAGCGTTTCGGCAGCTCTTAAGCTTTACTGCTGCTGAACTTGTTCCTCACGCCATGCCTGTGATTGTTTCGGCATCTCAGCAGCTCGCTGGGACACCATATAATGAGTAAGTTGTTGGCGTTGATGATCAGCCTGCTCCGGCATTTCGGAAGCCGTCAAGTGGCCTGCCTCTGAACTCATTCCTCGCACTGTGCCCGTGATTGTTCCGGCATCTCAGCAGCTCACTGGGAAGCCATATAATGAGCGTGTATCGGCTTTGATAATCTGCCTGCTCCGGCGTTTTGGTAGCTGTCAAGCTGGCCTGTCACTAAATTCATTCATTGTGCTGTGCCTGTGATTGTTCCGGCATCTCAGCAGCTTGCTGGGATGCCATATAATGAACGTGTTGCTGGCGTTGATGATCCACCTGCTTGGGCGTTTCGGCAGTTGTTAAGCTGGCCTGCCACTCAATGCATTCCTCGCACTGTGCCCGTGATTGTTCCGGCATCTCAGCAGCTCGCTGGGATGCCATATAATGAGCGTGTTGTTGGCACCGATGATCCCCGTCAGCGCCGCTTGAGGAAAGCTCTGTGACTTCTGGCTTCCTTCATAGCTGTCGTTGTCTTAGAATTTTGCAACAAATTAGTTTTTCTTTTTCCCAGCATGTTTAAAAGTAGCAAACTGCCAATTTGGATGAAAGGTGTTTTCCCATCTAGTGTATCAGCACTGCCTGGAGCAGATCAGATAATATGCAAATGTGTGTACAGAATTCACTGAGGGTTATTGTTTGTTTACACATAGAGATAACAGACCTGGGACCTGAGATAAGGCTGCTGCAAGTGAAGTGTAATATAGTATGCGAACATAAATTCATATCAGTCGTTAAGCCATGTCATTTACCGGGATAAAAAGTACCACATGTGTTAATAGAGGTTACAATCTATCTGTGTGCAAAATTTCATTCAAATCCATTCAGCCGTTTTTGCGTAATTGAGGAACAAACATTCAAACACACAAACTTTCACATTTATAATATTAGTAGGATGGGGTCCGTGTGCTTTTATTGCCCTTTCATTCAAAGAAGGAGGGGATGAGTCAAGAATATTTGAGCAGAGTGGGGCACAACAGTTTAGAGCAATGGAGCCGCCCTCAGTGCTAAATAAATATATTAGCAACAAAGGCATGGATTTTCATGGGGAAAAAGATGTTAAATTCAGGTGGGCCTGAGCTTTTTAACTATGTTGCTGGTTTAATATGCTGCACCCTGCTGACAGACTCCTTTTAAAATTTTCATTGCGACTGACACAGAAAAATAGAGTACCGTATTTTTCGGACTATAAGACGCAAAATTTTGGGGGAAAAGAAGGGTGCGTCTTATAGTCTGAAGGTGGCGCCTGGCATCCGCTGTAATAGAGAGGCGGAAGCCGGCAAGTGATAGACGCCATTACAGATGCCGGGGCCTGAGACATCGCTGCGCTCCTCTGCCCTGCATGCAGGGCAGAGGATCGTAGCGATGTCTCAGGCCCCGGCGTCTATCCCTCCCCGGCATCTGCCTCTCTAGTACAGCGGATGCCGGGTCAGTATCAGCGGCCCCTTCTCCCCCGGGGCCGGTCCCCACCGGCCCCTTACCTGTAAAGTTGCAGGCCGGCTCCTGCGCGGCGATATCGCAGGAGCCGACCTGTTCGGGTGACAGCCGGGAGCCTAATGAGGCTCCCCGGCCTGTCACAGCTATATTAGTATTGCGGCTGGTCTCTATGACCAGCCGTAATACTAATAGACAGAATGTCCCATAGACGGCAATACAGTTGTATTGCCGTCTATGGGACTTGCGATCAAGGGACCGCAGGTTCAAGCCCCCGGGGGGAATAAAATAGTAAAAAAAAAAACAAAAAAACAAAACTTTAAAAATATGAAATAAATAAAAGTTCTAAATCACCTCCTGTTTTTTTTTCAATACAAGGTGATCTAAGCAATAGATATCCCCCAAAATGTTATAACTAAAAAGTACAGCTGGCCCCGCAAAAAAAAAACGCTCTATGCATCCCCGTACAGCTGCAGGGTCACCTGTCAATGTGGCCTTGCAGCTGTTGCAAAACTACAACTCCCATATATTAAATATTTTACCAGTTTTTGCTTCAAATTTTTTTTTCCCTATTTTCCTCCTCTAAAACCTAGGTGCGTCTTATAGTCCGAAAAATACGGTAAATCTTGCTGAAAGTCATAAGGTAAAGAAAATGAACAGTAATTCCCTTTGGAAAGATAACATTTCAAATACAGAAACAACACTTTTGCAATCCAAATGCGGAGAAGAATCTTATAGGTTTTCACTTGGGTCACATATAGTACTGACACTATGACTTCAAGTGTTGACATTTCCTCTATATTAATGGTAAGAAGGATGAGGATAAGGTACAAGAAGTAGCTAGAAATTCACTGGACATAAATAGTAGTATTATATTCCTATAATCCTGGTGAAAGAGTTACAGCACATCTTGGGAAATGAATGCAATTGTATATAAACTGTTCCATGCATATTCATATCTCAGCAGCATATACTTGGTAAAGCTGTAGAATGGAAAAACAAGAACCAGCGAATGACCATCAAAGCAAAAGTAATGGTAAGTGACTGCTGTGATGTCTTCTGGTAAAGTCTTTTATCAGAATTCTTTACCATGTTTCATGTTCATTGTGTCCATCCGGAGACTCCCTAGCACCCTGGTGGGCCAGTCTGACCAGTAAGCTCATATGCCACTGGCATGAGACAAAATGGTAAAAGTCACGTTTGTAGCTGTGAGAAAGGAAGCAGGGAATATGGAGTTCTGCAAAATGGAGCTTTTCCATCTATAGGGACATATTATGAGATTACAAACTTATAAAATTGGTATCGAATTTTGGCCTATTTTGATTAGTTATTTGGCTTTTTGTTTAGTTTGAAAAAGAAATGGTGCTCACCTCTCATGAGTTCCCACCACCCCTCTGGGTCCCCACTGTTGTCCACTTTCCGGGGCCTGACACATAGGAAATCCATGGAAGTGCCTGCTCAGCCAAACTGTGGCCAGAACAGTTTTGGGTTTAGAAAGCATCTCCAAGAATTTTCAGTGTGTCAGATACCAGGAGTGGAGAGCAGGGTTTAGCTTTTGTAAATATATTTGTGTTTCACTGGAAAACTCCTTTAAAATATTTTCTAATCTTTTTTTCACAGATCCGGAGCAGAACGATGATGACACTACCAGTCAGATCTATGATTTGTATGACTTTTTGGAAGAGGCTATATCTACAAGGGATTCAGACGCTTGCTCTGAAACAGATGTTCCTATCTCCCATCAACCAAAAAAAGAGAAGATCTGGAGTAATGCTGCAGAGGGGTCCTATTATCCAAACAGCAATCCACATGAACAGCAGTACTACATGCAGTACATGCATTTATCCAGTGTGTTGGAAAGGGGCCTAAATGGGATTCATGCAGAACTGTGCCAGCTCAGTAGGTCCGTGTTACAGTTAGTTTATGGCATGAAAGAATGCGCAGACACCATGGGCTTCTACACCACAAAGATGTTGGCATTCCAGAAGCAAATGCTTCAGGTCACCTCAAGGACAAACTCATCCCTCCAAACTGGAGTTCACCTGCTGCAGGATCTCAAAGTAAAACTTGGGCAAAGTTCAAAAGACAACTCCAGAGCTAACAATCGGGATGAAAACCCATGCCGGTTGAATGAAAGCAGGGCTAAGAGACGTTATAGGGATGTGGAATCAAGATCCCCCGAGCAGAGTAGTTCAAGATATTGTAAAAGAGACAAAAAGTAGTAAATGTCTAATAATCAATGACTAATAAAAAAAGTGTCTACATCCCTAGAACGTCAATGTTTTATTGTAGGCAGTAACTTGTGTTTTGCAATGTTAAAGGGAGTCTGTCACCAGAATCAGCATATATACCCAACCTCTCAGACAGATAGGTTAGGGTCATCAGAATCAAGCAGTAGTTCCCCTTGTGAATCTGTGCCTCCATTGCCAAGATATTAATATTTCTGTTGATATGCAAATGAGCTCTTTGTAGCAACAAGGGTGATACTGTTGCCCAAAAAGGTACGTAGCAATACCATCATTGCTCCAAAATGATAATTTGCATATTGACAAAAACAGCAATCTCAGCATCTGAGACACTGATTCACAAGGGAGAAAACACCATTTCATTCAAGTGACCCTGACCTATCTATCTTAGGGCTATTGGTTCCTTTGAAGGGGCATTGTGTTATTTAAGACCGATCACAAGACCAAACCGATCACAAGAATATCATCCCTGTTTCCTTTGTGACTGGAGTATGGACTAGCACGCACATTGCTACTCCATGCATTCTCTTAAGCAGGGTCTCACCAGTCAATTGATGGGTTTTGCTGGGCCTCACCAGCAAAAAAACCAACAAAAAAACACAAACAAACATGGAGAGCTAAACAAAGGCCAAAGTCCAGCTCATGCAATAATCCTAGCAACACCAAATACCACATTGCAGAACAGAACAACATCAGTGCCAAATACGTCCCAGCAGAAAATACCTTCCTAGTCGTACCAAACAAACACCACCATGCAGTGCAAAATACCTACCAAATATCACAGCTTATCAGTAGTAGTGTTGCCCTTTCACCCTTATCCTGTCCTAGTAGCAGGTACAGTCAGCATCGGGCCCCTTTCAGGGGTGGAGAGTAAACATATCATCAGTATCGAGAAACAGTGCAGCACATACAGTTAGGGCCAGAAATATTTGGACAGTGACACAATTTTCGCGAGTTGGGCTCTGCATGCCACCACATTGGTTTTGAAATGAAACCTCTACAACAGAATTCAAGTGCAGATTGTAACGTTTAATTTGAAGGGTTGAACAAAAATATCTGATAGAAAATGTAGGAATTGTACACATTTCTTTACAAACACTCCACATTTTAGGAGCTCAAAAGTAATTGGACAAATAAACATAACCCAAACAAAATATTTTTTTTTTTTCAATATTTTGTTGCGAATCCTTTGGAGGCAATCACTGCCTTAAGTCTGGAACCCATGGACATCACCAAACGCTGGGTTTCCTCCTTCTTAATGCTTTGCCAGGCCTTTACAGCCGCAGCCTTCAGGTCTTGCTTGTTTGTGGGTCTTTCCGCCTTAAGTCTGGATTTGAGCAAGTGAAATGCATGCTCAATTGGGTTAAGATCTGGTGATTGACTTGGCCATTGCAGAATGTTCCACTTTTTTTGCACTCATGAACTCCTGGGTAGCTTTGGCTGTATGCTTGGGGTCATTGTCCATCTGTACTATGAAGCGCCGTCCGATCAACTTGGCAGCATTTGGCTGAATCTGGGCTGAAAGTATATCCCGGTACACTTCAGAATTCATCCAACTACTCTTGTCTGCTGTTATGTCATCAATAAACACAAGTGACCCAGTGCCATTGAAAGCCATGCATGCCCATGCCATCACGTTGCCTCCACCATGTTTTACAGAGGATGTGGTGTGCCTTGGATCATGTGCCGTTCCCTTTCTTCTCCAAACTTTTTTCTTCCCATCATTCTGGTACAGGTTGATCTTTGTCTCATCTGTCCATAGAATACTTTTCCAGAACTGAGCTGGCTTCTTGAGGTGTTTTTCAGCAAATTTAACTCTGGCCTGTCTATTTTTGGAATTGATGAATGGTTTGCATCTAGATGTGAACCCTTTGTATTTACTTTTATGGAGTCTTCTCTTTACTGTTGACTTAGAGACAGATACACCTACTTCACTGAGAGTGTTCTGGACTTCAGTTGATGTTGTGAACGGGTTCTTCTTGACCAAAGAAAGTATGCGGCGATCATCCACCACTGTTGTCATCCGTGGACGCCCAGGCCTTTTTGAGTTCCCAAGCTCACCAGTCAATTCCTTTTTTCTTAGAATGTACCCGACTGTTGATTTTGCTACTCCAAGCATGTCTGCTATCTCTCTGATGGATTTTTTCTTTTTTTTCAGCCTCAGGATGTTCTGCTTCACCTCAATTGAGAGTTCCTTTGACCACATGTTGTCTGGTCACAGCAACAGCTTCCAAATGCAAAACCACACACCTGGAATCAACCCCAGACCTTTTAACTACTTCATTGATTACAGGTTTACGAGGGAGACGCCTTCAGAGTTAATTGCAGCCCTTAGAGTCCATTGTCCAATTACTTTTGGTCCCTTGAAAAAGAGGAGGCTATGCATTACAGAGCTATGATTCCTAAACCCTTTCTCCGATTTGGATGTGGAAACTCTCATATTGCAGCTGGGAGTGTGCTTTTTCAGCCCATATTATATATATAATTGTATTTCTGAACATGTTTTAGTAAACAGCTAAAATAACAAAACTTGTGTCACTGTCCAAATATTTCTGGCCCTAAGGGCTCGTTCACATCTGCGTCGCCCTCTCCGTACTGCAGGTTTCCGTTTCCTGCCTAAAACAGAGGCAGGAGACGGAAACCTGCAGGAGTCTCTCACCCATTCATTTGAATGGGTGAGAGAGATGTCCGGCCGTGAGCGGCGGTGAGCGTTTTGCGCTCTCCGCCGCGAAACCGGGTTTTATAATCCGGACACAGAGTCGGACATGCAGTACTCTGTGTTTGGATAAAAAAATCCGGTTTCGCGGCGGAGAGCATAAAACGCTCACCGCCGCTCACAGCCGGACCCGGTCTGTGCTTTCTGTCTTCTGGCATGCAGAAGACGGAAAGCACAGAATAGAAAGAAGAACGCAGGTGTGAACCTAGCGTAACTGTAACACTTTCTCAAAAGCGGCAAGATCCAACCAGATACACCAAATAACTGTATCACAAAATACTGCTCTGACAGTGCCAATCACCAGAGTCACAGTATAAACCCAAATTCCTCCCCATCAGCACCAAATACTACAGTGCAGCATTTAATACTCCCACCCCATCCCCCGATCGGTGTCACATAACACACACTGCAGCGGAATATACCTCTACAGCAACGCTACTGTATATACCACAAGGCACTACAGAAGTGTTAAATAATACAGAGCAGCACCACTGTCGTCAGCATAGTCCCTCTACTCACCCCCACACTGACAGCAGCATTGAACCCATTTCCCAAAAGCTCTGGGCAGTCTACGGACTGACTGAAATTTCCCACTAAAGCAGATTACCAGTCTGCCCCTGCCCCTTATGCAAGAGATATAAATTCATGCCCACATTCACTGTTGTGCAAGCGAAAGAAACACCAAAACTTCAGAAATGTGACTCAACAAAAGGATTAAATGGAGTATTATCACACATACACATAACAACTAAAGGAGCAAGAAGATCCCATTAGAGGTCAAACTCTGATGGTGGACAATAGGGCCTGGCTGGTAATCTCCCTTCTAGTTCAATTGAAAGGTGCTTGATGTGATTGTGGTCAGGGCTCTACGCGGGGCCGTCAGGTTCTAAACTGAAAAACACCCCTATAGCATATCCCATCTCCACCAACCTTTACACAATACAGTTAGGCAGGTTTCTCCTGGCAGTCGTTAAGCCTAGACTTGTCCATCAGACTACCAGATGGAGAAGCGGGATTCACTGCTCCATAATACATTTCCATTTCCACTGCTCCAGAGTTCAGTGATGGGTGCTGTGCATATCGCTCCATCTGAAGCTTGGCGATATAAGGCTTGTATGCAGCAGCTCGGTCATGGTAACCTAGGCCATGAGGCTCTTGGTGCACAGCTTTTGTGCTGATGTTTATGTCAGAGGAGATTTGGTATTTTGTAGTTATTGGACCATATTTATGAGACTGGCTTTTATTTAGCTGGCATAGAGTCCAGGGATCATTTACACCAGCTGCTGAACCCTGACAAGGGTTAAAACAATTCTTTGTGTAGTGCCTCTTATCTGGGCATGAAAATCCAGAGATAATTGTGCAATTTAGAACAAGAGCAGTGCAGGCTACTGGCCTAAGCTGAAAACCAGGAAGTGGTGGGGAGTGAAGACAGGAGGGCAGGTGAAACCCTGAAATGGAAAAACACTTTTAGGCTGGGGCCACATGGGTCGGAAATGCCACGATTTGCCCACAGCGTAAATCGCGGCGTTTTACAGTACCTGCAAAGTGGTTGGAATTTATGCGAATCCCATGCCCACTTTGGGGAAAAGAAAAAAAAAAAATTGCAGCGCGAACACTATGCAATTTCCAAAACTGTTGTGGTTTGAAAATCGCAGCATGTCAATTATATCTATGGAAACACCGTCCGCTTTCCCATAGATATAATTGTATCAGAAAGTCAGCGGAGGAAAACTCAGTGAACTTTCTGTTCAAAGCGCTATGGGAAGAATTTGGTGCGGCGTTTCCGGCCTGTGGGGCCTTAGCCTTAGTCCCCATGTTGCGGAAACGCAGCTTCTTTTGTAGAAGTTTTTTTTAGCCAAAGCCAAGAATCATTACAAAAAGGAATGGGTACTCTATAAAAAGTCCTTTACTTCTGCCTTCTGCTCAATCCACTCTAGACTTTGGCTCAAAAAAAACGCAACAAAAAAAGCTGCGTTTCCACAATGTGGAGCTTCAGCCTTAGGCTAAGGCCCTGCGTAGCAAAATGTAGCTAAAAACCCCGCTTCCCTAAAGTGGAATTTCAAGCATTTTCCCTAGATAAACCTAACAAGCTTTGATTATATTGCACAAATTTTTCTTATACAATATTTGTGCTTTATTTACCTAAAGCTGGAATACCTCTTTATTAGTGACTGAATAGAACATCATTCTGATTCAACTGTTTTTGTAACATCTGTTCAATTCATAAAAATCAACAAGTCAGCCAAAAGTGTACAAGGAGGTTTATTCCGCAATATACAGTAGTTATAAAGCCTGGAAATAGAAATTAGATTTGCATATCCTCAGTTCAAGGTATTGTGGATTTCTACCAAAATGTAAATGTATTACTTACAGTGGGTAACAACAGGGCAGCTTCTTTACTTTGTGGCTGTCCTTGTAAATTATAATATTGAACGATCAGTCCAATACATTTAGAACAATAGTTGGGGAGATAGGGAATGAAATGCATGATGTACTTATTTCAAGGCATGTAAATGACCACATTGCACTGGCTTGATAAATCACTTTGGCTATGAAGACGTCCTGCACTTTATGATCGGTTCACAAGTAAATTTACAGGTGTGACTTTACATCAATACATACAGAATACAAAAGTGTGTTAAATGGTCACCTTTCCATTTCTAGGGCTGTTATTTTCTGGAACTTAGTCATTTACATTGCAATGATACCAATTTTCCATTTTCACATAGAAGAGAGGATCTCTCAAACTCCAAAAAGACATTAAAATGAAATTTCATGTTTGCTCCAATATTACACATTTTGTACTTTGGTAGCGCACTATAGAAGAAGTTGGAACAAGTTCTGCTTCAGTAGAGCCGGTCCTATAGTTACATCCAATATTTAAATGTACAACTGCATGCTACAGTGGGAACTGCAAATAATGGGGTGGATATTATTTCAGCAGGGGTACATTCATACCACGTTTGTAGTGTCTGCTGTATGCACCAAGATCCAGATACATTCATATAATGGAATCCATAGGCTCCATTTACTCAACGGTGGTTTTTGATATCTATCACTTTGGTATACATTAGCACACCTTTTAATCTACTGTGTGAAGTAGCACAGTCTGCTGCGCTATTCCATACAGTGGAATATTATATTATATTATTCCATACAGCAACAATATTATACCACATAGCACAGTTTCCTCTAAGCTTTGGTTCTGCAAAAAATAGTTCCAAAGAATATCAGACCCTACAGACAGGTATAGACGCTATAGGGCTGACCTTATTAATACACTATGTAGTTTTAACTCTGTCCTTTCCAGAGTGCCCAGCTTAGAGGGGACACTGACACACAGTATACATTTTATTGCCAGTATATATTTTATTTACACATGGATGGTGTTGGTTACATAGTGGCATATGTAGGAGACAGCCATTGGAGGTATACGTATTGAGATCCCCTGAAGAATTCCTTGGATATACTCAGAAAATGCAGTGTGAATTGACCTCAAGAACAGACAAAGGAAGTACAAAGGCCTCTGTAAAAAATGGATTATTGTAAAATAAAATGGGTCAGGTAAACAAATGAAAGAACTTTTGTTAAAAAAAAACCACATTACAACATTGTGCACATTTGCTCTCTTTCATCCTCATTTCAATGAAGGCATTCCGGTTACCTTCCTTCTCATCTGGTCTCCATAAAAATACCTTTACTATGGAGTTACATCTTTGGTTATAAAACTTACATTTATAAGTAGAAAATTTAAGCAAACCGGTGAAATGCAGATTTTATAGGGTCAAATAGGCTTATTGATTAAAACTTGTGATCTAACTATTTTGTGGGATGCATTATACATACTTTCCTGTATAATAAGTTATTTTTATCACATACAATAGCACGTTGAATATCTAAACCATACACACAAAGACCCCAAAATAACCGTACCACCATCTATTAGTCCTGTCTGCAATGCCTTCATTTCTGGAGTCCAACCATTCTGAAACTAAACATCCCACAAGTGGGTCACACCACAGGCTTTAACCAGATCCTCTTGTAAGTGCCTTATTCTTTATCTTTTAATGATTTCTGCATTTAGTCTGGAGATCTTTAGAGATATTGACAGAGTTACAGACCAAAAAGAGGCAAGATGCTCGAACGGGCGCCCAGCCCCTACAGGGGAGATCTTCGCTCATAAAACCTCTTAGATGAAAATAACATTTTTAGATTTCCTTCCACTTGCACTGTTAAAGGGGTTATGCCACGAATAACAGTTGTCCACACCTATGATGGATCACAAGGGCCGGGGTCCCCAGTCCCATGGCTACTGCTGCTTTATTCCGCCATACTGGACTACCAAGTGTAGATAAATACAGCGCTTAGATATGTTTGCCAGTGCCATAGGGTTGAATGGAGAGTCAGTCTGCATATGTAACCGCTCTATTTAAACAATTGAGCCCAGTTTTGGATGTGTTTTTCACAGATCCGTTCCTGAATACCCCCCCCCCCTTTCATCTCTATGGGTGAATCAGTAAGAGGAAAGGGATCCAAGAGGCTGATCTATGAAAAAAAAATAGAGCATGCTCTATTTTTTCACTGATCATGGACAGTACATGGCCAATGCACCCAACCTGTCATTTCAATGGTTTTTTTTATATTGTACCCGGGGTTTTGAGAACATTTTTGTAATGTAAAAATTTGGATTTGTGATGTTTTAAACACCACTCGCATAAAAAATTGTAGCAACTGGCGATTTTATGCTGCCTGTGTCACTTTCTGAAAAGGGGGCAGTATGAGGGTGTGCTGTGGGTGGCCCCACCAGATTTATCATTGTTTTTATTGGTTTCCTGGGGTAAACGATGACTGAAACTTACTCCAGCATGCACATCATCTAGCGAAGCAGGGCAATGGTTGGTCTTGGGCCAGAACAGGTAAGAACGTGTGATTTGGCAACACTGGCCAATCAGGGTCAGAGATCAGGATCACACCCCCTTGTCTGCTCTTGCCTGAGACCAACCATCTGATAGTAGAGTCTAATTAACATATTAAGCACTAATATTGCATTGACTGCCTGGGAACAGTAGTAGGGGGCTAGAGAGAAAAAATTCTAATGGCTCGTTCACACAGGCACTAAGGGGGCGGATTATGGCACGTAATCCACATCATAGTCCGCCCCCTCACAATGGTGGTCTATGTAGACTGCCAGGCTACTTTTCTCCGTGATTGGCATGTCGTTGCTCACAGAAAAAAGAAGCGAGCTGCCCTTACTTCAGGTGGCTTCCGCAGCTCGCTGCGGCAGCAACCTCCGGAGTTGGCCCATTCATTTGAGCCTGCTCTGAAGGGAGAAGCCGCGACTGTCAGAAGCCGCGACAGTCGTGGCAGGCAAGTTTTAACCCGAGAGTGACGCGGCTCTCCGCGTCACTCTTGGTGCCAAAATCTGCCTATATACTCCACGTGTGAACTTAGCCTAACTGTGCAGAGTGGGGACAAGTCATCTTTAAGAACTGTTCGTGGAACAACCTCTTTAATATATACAGTACATATTTTATACAGTAAGAGTAAGGATATATTGAATCACATAGATAACCTACAACATAATACCTTAAGTTGATGAATTTGATGTCAACATAAAGTATATGTCCCTTCATTTTAACCTTACGATGAATATAGAGTTTTTCTTTGATCTGCCATTTTATAATCCAAGTGAAGTCTTTCAAGGTAAAGCCAGCCCTGTGACAAGCCTTCACTACATTAGGTAAATATATTTCATCTATATTATAATAATATACATATACAGTATAAAGAGATATAGCAAACAATAGAAACACTGACCTCTGTACTGGACGAGCTTAGAGATTTCTGATGTACAGTAACAATTACAGTATATGACAATGCTACAATCTTAATAAAATAGAAAATAGGATTTAGGAGAATAACAAAATATAGCTTCAGCTTTCTACAGCTTTTACTGAACCTGGTAAAGTGCAATCTCAGTAAAAAGTATTAAGTTGCCAAACATGACAGAGGAGTGCTGAACTGTCCTACACAAAGTCGATTTCACTTGCACAACGCTAATGTGGCACAGGAGAGCGGGCGCCATCGGTACTGAGTGACCTGTCAAATAAGATGCAGAACCAACCAAATGTGCATGGCTTATTTATTTAAGAGACCCTGTTACATCTTGCATGTCCCTTCAACAATTTCCTAGTTGACTTTGAAATGTTCTTGTAATTGGTGAAGTCACAAGTGTTGCTGAATCTTCTAGATGACCATTTTTGAGATGCATCGCTCCCTAATAGAAAAGAAAAATATAAAGGTAAGTTATAACTGCAGACAATGCTTCACCTTAGAAACCTTGCTAAGATTTTCACTGTACAAGTGGTTTAAAGCAAAAAGGGTCATTTGGATAAAAGTGAGTGACCCGCCATGTGACCTCCTCACGTAACATCACATCACAGGATGTTCAATATACACTATGCACTGTATAGGAGGAAACTAATTATGTATTAAATAATATGCCATAAATGTTTATCTCACAACAGGAGTCCTTGACTGCCCCATCCTGCCTGATTGTGGGCACTAATACCTTTTATAGCCCCCAATCACTTTTTTTCCCCATCCTATGGCATCCCCCACCACCTTTTCACTTTGTAGGACAGCTCCCATGCTGCGTGACCACATGAACAATGTTCATGTACAATGTTTCCCACCCAAAAATAAGCCCTCATACAGCAAATGAATGGAAAATAAGTGTAATGACAATTGGAAGGAAGGAATTAAAAAAAAACAAAAAAAAACATAAAATGGCTGCAGTGGGAAAAGGTTAAAATATCTATAAGGGCTCATTCACACTACGTAAACGGCAGCTTATTCTGAACGTAAAACATGTTCAGAATCAGCGGCGTATAAAGCAGATCCCAATCATTTCTATGGGAGCCGGCATACGAGCGCTCCCCATAGAAATGAATGGGCTGCTTTTTTCACTACGAGCGCTCCTATTGAAGTGAATGGGATGTGCTCGCGTGTACGGCTAGCTCTGCTCATGCCGAGCCGTACACGCCGGCACTTCCCATTCACTTCAATGGGAGTGCTCGTAATGAAAAAAGCAACCCATTCATTTCTATGGGGAGCGCTCGTATGCCGGCTCCCATAGAAATGAATGGGAACTGCTTTATACGCCGCTTATTCTGAACGTGTTTTACATTCAGAATAAGCTGCCGTCTACGTAGTGTGAATGCACCCTTAGATTTATCAGATATGAAGTTGATTTTTACATTATTTTGCAATGATCAAACAAAAATATTAAGAAATGTTCTCCCATAAATTGATACCAGCTCTGTCTTGTTGAACTAGTATTGTGCTGAAATGATTTGTATTCTTAGCACAACTTCTACCTATTCTTTTTCCTCATTTCTGAGACTCACCTTCTAGGCACATCTGGGGGTCCTATTTTGGTAGAATACTGGGCTCGTTGGTGTTTCGGGGCTTCTATGGCGAACTTCTTTTCAAATGGTTTAAACTTTGAAATCTCGTGTTCCCATTCATTGTTAAATGATGGTGCATCGGCTGTAATTCAAGAAAACACACCAAGTTATTGTGTACTTTCACCATGCACACCGCCTCTACCGTGTTAATACGATAACATTGCATTGTGTTTCATGAAGCTGCATGAAATTTTATGGAAATTGTCTGACTTATCAGATGTTAAAAAAAGTCTCCAACAATCTGACAACAAAAAAAGCCAAGACTCACATTCATCCATATTTAAAAATTCCTGGTTGAGCTCCTGATCTCCAGTTTTATTGTTCTTCATTTGCTTGACAATGTGGGCACGGTCATTGATGTGATGTCCAACGGAGATTTTTTCCATTCCGCTTTCAGAGTCTCTGACTGCTTTTTTGGTTTCTTTTATCTGCAAATAAACAGGAATTGTGTCTAAGTTTGCTAGTGGTGTAAAGATTTGATAAAGTATGATCACAGTTATCATTCACTGTCATGGATAACAACCAGGATAGCAGTTATAGCAGCTACTATAGAGCCCACATGTAGAAGTGAGGTGGAGTTAGGAGAATGGAAGGAGAAGTAGAAATCTTAATGCAGATTACTGAGAGAGATGGAGTCCAATAATAGTCCTTTATGTTCTCAAATCACTTCGTTTTGTTAGTGGTCATGATGAATTTTGCTCTCGATTTTGTGGTAATATCCCTCACATAATCTATAAATGCACAATCAGAAAAAAAGGCGGATGCAATGTTCTCTGGAGAACACTAGGTGGCACCACAACACATTATCATTGACCTTGCTCATCCATCTGTTTATGACCTGGTGCAAGACAAGCATTAAGGGCATGTGTCAGATCGTAAGAGTCTATTTTAGTAAATACTTGTGTTCCCCATGAAATATTAATTCTAATTCTGAAGCATCTTTTCTTATCTGCATAGTGCTGTTCCTCTGTTATTCCGGCAGGAAATGTATGAAAGGGATAATGGTAACACCCATTTGTCAATTTATTCAAAGTGTGGTGTCTGACTGTCAGCACTGGTTGGGCAATGTCAGTAAGAACACATCCCTCTTGTCGATTTATTCATAAATGTCTATGAGGAATAAAAGAGTAATGGCACAATCAAGAGTTCTAAGAAAATATTTCAAGTGTAATACAATTATTTACTCATGTCAAGTGAAGCGTTACCTAGTGATCTATTTTCATACCAAAAACACTAATAGCATTCTGCTTTCTTGTTTCAATGTATCAGCTATGTTACCGGTTCGGGGCTGAATCAATCACCTTCCCCTTCTGGCAGCTAATAATTTACAGTGTTTACCTCATTTATACAGATCATGTCATGTCCTTTTAATGGCACACACACATGACATATCCATAATGGGTTATATGTATTGAATCCATAAGACATAGACCAAAAACACCAGTACACAACCTTCGCACCCCTAAGGCCAGTCTCTTCTGTGGTGCAGGATAAGCATACACTTCCAGAAGATGTATCCTGCTGGCAGATTTGCAGAATATCAGATGGTAATTTGATTTTCACCATACTGCTCTATGGGAGAAATTCTATAGCAGAAGCACATTGGAAGCCAGTGCTGTAAATGAAGTCATTTACTATACAAGTGTAATGTTTTCCATGTGTCCATCTTCTCTAGTGTACTTGTCCTCCATGTGTCTGTTACTGATGATTGCTGGCAGGGATTCTTATTGGCAGCCTTACTTGGACTTTACATATTACTGTATATTAATATATCAGTTTTGCTCTGTGCACAGATAGTTTTAGGATTTTTTTTCAGGCTAGTGATGCTTTGTGGCTGCTATTTTTGGCCAGTGATATGCCACTCTTGGCCTGACCTAAATATAAACTGTGCGGCGGCCTTCAGCGCTCTCCTTGACTCAGTGACTAATAATCGGGCCATCGTAATATTTTCTTCACCAAACAACTACTAATTTCTGCAGCGGTCGCTGACTATCAGGAAGCGTGCCTGTAATATTATTAGAGACCTTTGTTGCAGCAAATACTTCTTTGACAGATAGCTATTTTCTACTTCCGTCTAGAAGGGGACATGTGCTCGGCTTTAGGGTTCAAATTCATATTTCTTAGTGGCATTAGGTACAGCAGCTGCAAAGGAGCAACCGAAAGGCCAGTGTTATATTAGTCACTGATGAGTAGAATTACTCAACGCGATACAGACACAGGGAGCGGATTATACGCCACGCTACATTTTCTCAAGTTCAGAGTTCATAGACATACTGCTATGTGGATTAAGTGAATTCATAAACCAGGGTGTTTCTTGGAAGTAGCTACTATAAAATAAAGTGATGTGAAAACTATATTACAAAAATGAGCTTGTTATAGACATAATGTAATACTCACACCACCAGGAGCTTTACGAGTTTGACTTGTTGCATGGAAAATCTTAGGAGCTTCATCTCCAGTCTTGGAATATGTCATCACTGAGGAAGACTTAAATGAGTGAACATCGGGTCTGTCTGACAATCCTTCCTGCAAAACACAAGATAAAACATGTATAAGACATAATGACCAGAACAGAAGACTGGCAGACACAAAAAGGCATGATAAAAAGAGTCTGTACAAAGAACAAGCCACCATAGGAATCCTTCACCAGAGGACAACCCCAAATTACAATTTTACTTTATAAAGCAATAGAAAGTAGAAATGCGCTTGTATAGGTGGCCAATGAACCCAAGGGTAGTACGGCTCAGCTACTGAGTATGCAAGTCTACTGAGTATGCAAGTCAACCACTGCTATACAGATTTGATAGAAATTCTCGGAAGGAATTGGAAGAACACCAAGCTGCACCTTAACATGTTTGTAACAAATCCTACCCTACTTTAAATAGATTTTCTGGTTTTATAGTTCAGCAAATTTCTAATAAACTTGTGTTTCAATTCCTCACAAATTTGAAAGATTTCTGCTTATCAGAGACTGAAAATATTCTTGAAAACTCAATCTGTTCTTGTCCAGTTAAAGGGGCCATCCTATCAGGACACTCCCAATTAATACAGGGAGAAAATTGCATTTTGACACTACAGTAAGAAAGTAGCATTATAGAGTACTTAGTCAGATGGATAGCAATGCTATGTATTAGGAGGGGGGCTTGGATGGAACGTTCCTCTCCTTTTCTATAATATTATTTCTATTAGGGTAAACTTAAAAGGGGTTCATGATGAGACCACCACCAAATGGCTTTTAAACCACTTAAAGTATGTTCTCTAGGTCACCAACTGGCCTTACAACTGCATACAAGCGCTTTAGAAGCGGTTTTGGTGGTGGTAGAATCCCTTTAAAGAGTCAGTTGCACATTATAAGGACAGGTTTTCAGACTCTAATCAAATCAATCTTTCCTCTATACATTCAAGAATGTTTCCATTTGCTGACTACAGGCAGAGATCTTAAAAATGTTGGAGAAATTAAATATAAGCAATATTAGAGAGCTGTAAAATATTTTACTATACCAAGAAAAAAAATTAAATAAATAATAATAATAATAATTCTTATTAATAAACATGTCTAGTGTAAATAAGATGTGATGCATCTTTATAGCCAATAGCACAAGATGCATTGAAAAACAAAGCCTGCCAGCAAGAAGATGACTTTTGCTGTCATGGGATAAGGTACAGGCTGATATACACGAGCTCTGCTGTAACCGGTGTGCTACATTTTTGGAAGAGCAAATGTGAGATTGCGAGCCGATAGCATGAGTATAGCACTATGATCCCAGGGCTAGAGTGTCTCGTGTGCGAGTGAAGATTAGAATTTTTTTTAACACTGGAGATGCAGCATTAGAGGGGAGATAATATTACTACATTAAAGTATGAATCACTCATATATAGACTTGGCTGATACACTGTACACATAAGCAAGTCTGTGCAGCCTTCCACCGTGACCAAACATGGTAGACGGTTACAATAGACTGTATGTGAAAGGAAAGGTTATATATAGCAAGACCGATGATATATAAAATGCTGCATTAAATCAAGTGTAGGTATAAAGAAGGCATTTTCTTGGAAAGACTAAACAGAGATGGGTTTGGCATATGAAGAGAATTCCAAAAGGCTTGAAACGCTTCTATTAATCGCCAGCAGCAACAGTGAATGAAGATTCTGTGAGGGCATAGAGAACATCTTCTTGGCAGCCATTGTGCAGGGGTGGAAAGCGTATCATAACAGGATCACATATACCCCATATGACCTGGACCTACCATAATTTTGTAACACAAAACCCAGACATCAATATGTTATGAAGGTTGCTTCCTCTATATCTGCCTCTGCTTGCTTTATTTTAGGTTCACCTCAAAGGACTCCAACTAAGGCTATGCTGCAAATCCAAATTTTGCTGTATATTTATTTATAAGTTGATGAACGTTCAATATAATTCTGTAAAATTGGTGTCCATATAATGGATGTACTCGCCAGGTCTGGCATATACATAGAAGTCTCTGTTCTGATGGGA
Organism: Leptodactylus fuscus; assembly: GCF_031893055.1. NCBI lineage: Eukaryota > Metazoa > Chordata > Amphibia > Anura > Leptodactylidae > Leptodactylus > Leptodactylus fuscus. The sequence goes on from NC_134267.1 coordinate 169,737,231, forward strand.
CAACCTTTCAAGGAGTAAAATACAACCAATAAGCAAACATGACTAATTTACAGCCTCTATAAAAGCTAATGGACACAGTCACTGGATCTGCAGATCACCCAATCATAACAACACAGGGTAACAGATCTTGAAAGAAGTCAGAAACAATCATGGGTGTCTCCTGAGATATCTACAGGACACTTGTCAGGTTTTTCTTTTTGTCTTTCGCCCTTTAATTTCAGTATGTTGCAGAAAGTGATGACAAATTCTAAGAGTATTAAGGAAAATGCTTCATTTACATTTTGCAAACTGGATGAGCAATTAAATGAGATGATGACAGACATGGCCTAATATTTGTTAATCTATGGGAGGCTCCTTGTGTGGATTAGCCTAGATACTCTGCTTATAGAGACATTCTCCTAGCAACAGCCCAAACATTAGCGGCTGCTGACACAACATATATATTTAGAATTGTGTGCACTGCAATTGTCATATTACCACTCCCCACAACTCATAATGTAATAGGAAATTCATTATATGAAAAGTGAATGTCAGTGACTGCCAGGCTGGATTCTGGGTAAGGGTCACTTCGGAAAGCATAAATCTGCATCCAGCTTTTAAGAGTGCAGGAGAAAATACAGAGCAGAGGAGGACAAGAGTGTAATAGTCAAAATGCTGTCCACGTCACCAGAGTACCCCAATTCAGAAAAGGCGTCTGATGCTTGCCCATTGCCCCTCTTCTCATCCTTTGTAGAGAAAGACATTGTAGATTCTTCCATTATTGTGGCTAAGAAGATTCTAATGCTATTACTTCTTTTTTATGTAGATTGTGAGCCCCATATAGGGATCACAATGTACTTTTTTTTTTCTCCTGTCAGTATGTTTTTGGAGTATGGGAGGAAATCCATGCAAGCACGGGGAGAACATATAAACTCCTTGCAGATGTTGTTCCTGGCAGGTTTCGAACCCAGGACTCTAGCGCTGCAAGGCTAACCACTGAGCCACCATGTTGCCCCTCTAATGTTATTACTTTTAACTAAAGGTCACTTAGTAAAATATCGGATGGGTACAACTAGCACCAAAACTGCCAAATGATGACTGAGAAAGCAGAGCAAAGGAGGCAAGAAATATCAGATCAACAAGCATTATCATTATACACTGGTTATATAAATTCACTTACAAACTGTTTGTGTATGTCCATCATCCTGTTCCTCATGTTTACCATCATATTATCAATGGAGTGGAACCCATCCCTAAAATCAGGGACCTACAATAGCACAATGAGAAAAGACATTAGGTTGACCATAGATACAGTATTTAGGATTCTATTCCAAATAATGAAGAATGTGGAAGATGGTGAGTGAAGAATGTCAACAGCCTGTGCAATGGAAACTTGTAAAATGGCATGCATAAAACTTAGCATAAAAGTAAATTCACTTACACATACAGAGGAATAAGCAAGACCCACCTGACTTAAACATCTTTAAAAGGGAGCTTTAATACATCCATCTATTAGTCATAAAATAAGCAAAGAAGTCTGTGTAATATATATCGTAGGCCCAGTTCACATCTGCATTCGGGCCATTCCGTTCTCCTCTCCTGCAGGTAGATTTTCTTTCTCCGCATTTTTCATGCAGAAACTGAGCGGAAACCACATGGACCCCATTATAGTCTATGGGGTCCGCGAGTTTCCATTGATAACCACATTTTTATGCAGATTAGGTTTCCATTCGGAGAATCCAAAAAGCAGATTCCCAGAACAGAAACCCAAACACACATGTGAACCGGGTGTTATTTTCCATTATGTAACATGTTTACATAACTCAAAGCAGTCAAAACAAAAATAAATAAAATGAAGTATTGTTTGTAAACCACAGCTATAAATATAATACATGTGTTTGTATATGCTAAATAAACACATTAACAGAACAAACACAATGTATATATATATATATATATATATATATATATATATATATATATATATATATATATATATATATACACACACACACACACACGAGCACAGTTGCCGACCGAGATTACAGATGGGAGGACAGTACAAAATAAAATTTTTTTTTTTTTTTTGCTACAAAGCAAAGTTATGATACAATTATTTTGGTACATTACAATGCACTGCAGAGAAACTAAACATGTACCACAAGGTTTTCCCCAGGGCTAACATATGGGTGCTGGGGTCTCAGCAGGGGGTCACTCTCTGTGATCCACTTATTGAGAGACCACTCTAGTCAAGCAGTGATTCTACAAATCAGATAACCCTTCATATGTTCACATGCATTTTCTCATCTGAGAATGCTTCTATGAAGAGTGTTACATTAATAACAGGTTTCACCGGTATATACAGACTACAGAATGGAAATCAGGTGCCTGTATACTGCATTCACACCATGTGTCATCAGTTGGTAGAGCCAGTACAGACAGGTTTAGTTTTATGGCAGGTCTTCATATTATTAAGACACCTTGATAATTCTAGCTAACATGCAAACATTATCCTGTCCTCCAGGTTTCATCAAACTAGCAGCTCACATAAGAGACCTTTCAGTCAAACATGGGTCATTTATTTCATTGAGAGAAGCAATGGCTTCTAGATACAGCATGGAACCGCCTGGCAAGATGACACCGCTTATCTCTAAGGATGCAAGAATGCAGACATTCAACCTGTCGCATCCTTCTTTCCCACAAAAGCAGTAATTGTGGGACTGTGTAGTAACTCCCATAGACATTGTAGTGTTGGTTGATCAGTCATCTAGAACGAATGTCTAACGCAGCTTTGTATCTAGGTCATATGTGGAAGCTGATGCTTGTGGGATATAGAAGGATACCTTGTATTTAATATACAGTGAGTCTTACTGTTATGATTGACATCTGGTGAATCAGACATATATAACTAAAGTATGACAGGCAGGACTGGAGGGACACCGGACACCAATGAGAAAATAGGTTGTGAGAATTTTCCTTAATTAACATGGTGGGTGATCCTTCTAGAGTTACATTCCAGGTTTGCCCCTTTCTAAATATCTAATTGGTGTATAGGTGGTCATTTATGGACAACTCAGTGATCTGGAACAAATATATTCCTCCCATGTGCCAATATCAAGATGTAAATGGAGTCATTTGTAAGATTGTAGACCACTATAGACGCATAACAGAGATACAGTACAATTTCCCTATGTACAAAACCTCATAGATATACACATATTTCCAAAGTCCACTTTCTGTGGACAGTACCAGTTGTTCTATTAACAAATACCTAGTCCTAGAGAAAGTAAAATAAATTGATATATTGAAACGTATGGAAGAAAAGATATAAGGAAAAGAGAGACCATAGCCTGAGAAGAGAGTTTGCAAATGTGGAACAAGAGATAGATAGATAGATAGATAGATAGATAGATAGATAGATAGATAGGAGATATATAGTATCATAAATCATGCTTGGTCCGCCTTTTCTCAGAGCTTCAATACATGAACGCCTCCATACTGCATAATGCACAGTAACAGTCTAGGAATAATCTGGTGCCCAAAACTGAAGTAGAGAAAGCGTGTCTTTGGAAATCCTTCAGAACTGAGAAACATTAGCATATTTCTAGGTTGTTTTTTTGCAAAACAAAGGATGTAGTGATATATATTGCAAAAACGCAAGCATCTGCATCTACTATGTCTCAGTCTAAATCAGGTCTCAAACTCAAATGGGCAAACTGGTGACAAATAGAAAAAAAATTGGAGATAAAATTGGTAATATGGAGATTAAAAGAAGGTGTAGATAAAGACAGCCTCAATATGTATCCAGCTTCATGCATCCTGGCATCTTCTAATATTCTGTAGCAGCAGTCTCTCCCCTCACATTGTGCATCATACATGCCATATACAAAGCTATTCATTTACTTAACAGGATTTGTTGTGTACTTTATGATGACTAATGGTGAATAAAAATTAGTATACAGAACTGCAAATTCAAGCCCAGGGTTAGAGAAAAATATCATGCCTTCCAACAGGAGCACACACCAGAGTCACAGACTACTGACCATATTAGAAAAGGAAGCACTAGGCATATGGCACAGACTGGAGGCCTGAAAGAAAAGTAGCAGTTGTGAGGAGACCTTTCCCTATAATATACTTTAGTCTTGTTTATAGTGCAAATTACACATTTGTGTTATGAATGAAGTATAGATGGTGATGTACCATTTCAATGCAACATGAAAAAGATGGCAAACACAAAGAAGGGCAGAGGTAAACAGGGCAATGTCCCATTCATCTGTGTCTGTAACTTCATATACCCATTGCACATCCAAGATAGCTATAATGATATATTAACTACAGTGCTAAGTGATTTGTCTGCTACTCCTTCCGCGTGTACTGCCAATAATAATAATAATAATAATAATAATAATAATAATAATAATAATAATAAATACATTTTATTTATATAGCGCCTACATATTCGCTGTAGGGCCTTTCTTTTTATCTCTCCTGATATCTATTTTAATAAATATTACTATTCTTCATAAATCAACAATTAGGGGTCATCTATTTGTCAATTTATTCGTATGTTTTCAAGAGGAGTAACAGAGGAACAGAACAATATACTGATGAGTAATATTGCTTCAGAATTGTCGTTTCATAAGTATTTACTAAAACACACACGCCACAAGTTGTGACAGGTCCTAAGAGACAATCTGCTGTATGTACAATATTTTATACTTTTCTCCTAGAATTTTAGTTTTTTAACATATTTTCTGGAAATATTGATTAACCGAAGAAAAATAAAGATACTTTTTGAAACAAAAGCTTTCCTTATATGAAAGGGTTGTCCGGCTCCAAATCGATTTTTTAAGCTAATGATCTATCCACAGGATAGGTCTCAGTATGTGATCGGTGGGGGTCTGGCTCACTCACCCCATCTACTGCTGCTTCTTCTGCCACCCAGACACTGCCAGAACAATTGATTTGTGCAGAGTCTGAGTGTGGATAGGTCATCAGTATGTTAAAAAATTGATTTAGGACCTGTTAGCTCTGATTTGGGGTTCATGACCCTGACATACTCGATATATACTTGGCTGCTTTCTCTAAAGCTCATTTATTGATATCTAAGTTCAGATTACAGTGTGTGAGCCTGGCAGAAGTCCAGTCACCCCTGCGGTGTCTTTATTCTTGGTGTTATGTTCCATGGGGTTCATATAGTACTGCCTCTGTAATTAACCTGTTCCTTGCTGCATCTGACTTTCTATGACAGAAACCCATGCAAGTGAAGCAGAGGGCTGATTTCAGAGAACGGAGTTGACATTCTATATATAGCTGATGGAAGAATGCCAAGCTTGCTTTTATCAGTTACACAGCGAGCTGTATAGGAACTGACATCTGTTGTAGGGGCTCAACAGTACTAAACTAGTACATCAGTGCCTGTAAGTGTAATTATGGGCCTCACTAGGTAGCTGAAACTGTTAATAGAACAGTATTAATGAGTGTTACACTATAATAGGAACAGTATTGCAGGGGAACAGCTGTGGATTATATCACAGGGGAAGAGAAGTTAAAACCTGGGCAGCCAAAGGCCGGCATTACAGCGCCCGCACCTAAGCTAACAATCACTTCTTTGAAATGAATCTGACTATAAAATCTCAGCTGATGACAGCAGTGTGAACCCAGGAACTGCTTGGAAAGCGCTTACCCTGTGATCTTCTCTCAGAGCCACCTGGGAACCTTGCTGCCCTCTCCGGCCATGAGATCTGCCATCTGTGATACTGAAGAAGGGATCCCGGCCAAAAGGATCAGAGAAACTTCTCATCATCTGTCTTACATGTTCTTGGTGTGCGGTGAATGGATCCCTATGAAAACAAGCAATATTATCATCAAAGACCAAAGTAGACTGATCTATGTGATTACAGTTTGTGATATTTGGTAATAAAGGACTAATGTTTTATTTAGGAATTATTGTGTATTCAGATACATGGAACAAGTAACTAGAGACATGACAATATAAGGAAAGTAATGGCACTAAGAAGTATTATTGGAAAAAAGCAGATTCTAATGCTGCTCTTCCTCATAGCAAACAGATTAGTAAAAATACCTGAGATTGAATCCCAATATTCTATTTTTCATTGCCTGTGTAGCAGCAACATATTCCACAAAGCTGTACACAGATTGTCATCAGTCACATAAATCCCGATGCCCAAAATTCGCTCACAATCTAATTTTCCCTATTTGATACACACTCACAAGGGCCAACTTTATAGTAAACCAATTGACGCTGGGTTCACACCAGCGCCTGAACTCTGTTTTCAGGTTTCCGTCTTCTGCATGCAGAAGACGGAAACCTGTCATGCCAAGTCCAGCCGTGAGCACCGGTGAGCATTTTATGCTCTCCGCGGCAAAACCGTTTTTTTTAAACCGGACACAGAGTACTGTACTCTACCTTGTGTCCGGTTAAAAAAAAACAAAAAACGGTTTCACCGCAGAGAGCATAAAACCCCCACCTGCGCACATGGCCGGAGACTTTTCAAGCCCATTCAAATGAATGGGATTGAAACATGCCGGCAGGTTTCCGTCTCCTGCCCTTGTTTTGTGCAGGAAACGGAAACCTGCAGAACGGAGACCGGGCGCAGATGTGAACAAGCCCTAACTTGTCACAAACCAGTCCCATGCAGATGTTCTTTGTTGAATCTGAATCCAGGCAGCCAAGTATCACAACGTACCTGTCCTAACCACTAAGCCATTGGACTACTGTTGGTGTTTTTTTCCACAAGCCTTAAAATTTTTCTCTCCAGCCCAGGCAGGTCTTTGCACTTATGACACACAGCCAAGAAACAGTAAGGCTAAAAGCCGAGAAACAGTAGGGCTAAGGCCCCAGAGAGCCAGCTGCAAGCAAAAAGCGCTGCAGAAAAAACTGCAGCGGAAATGCAGCATTTTTCTAGGAAAGTCCACAGAGTTTTCGTCGGCAGACTTTCTGCTTCTATATTACCTATAACAGAAAACACCAATGCTTCTATAGATATAATTGACATGCTGTGATTTATAAAAACGCAGTGTTTTTTTAAATCATGCATTTCCGCTGCAGATATTGTTCTGCAATGTGTGGATGGGATTAGCCAGAACCCCATCCACTTGGCAGGTATTGTAAGTAACTAGAACCTCCTAAGCTACTTATAAAAACACTTATATGCTGTTGTACGGGTAGGTCTGTAACAGAGTTTAGAACTTCTGTGTGTCTAAATACAATCCTGTAGTTAATAATCCATATGTAACATTGCTGCACTAGGGGCAAGCTACTTTGTCTATGATATCCATTTCACCAGTGGTCGGTACATATCGGGGTCTATCTAAGTTTATGGAAAGGGGTGGCAACCACAAATAAAAATGGATGATCTTGTAGATGTGGCCAGGCCTTGAATGCACAACATTGTATACAGAATAAAAGTTCATTTTGATTTTCTCTGCAAGAATGAACTTCAATAAAAAAAGGTATTTTCACTATGTCACAAGCAGCAATGCAGTAGTGATTTTGCTGGTGGTAGTAGACCTCCTTTAAAACTAAGTCACAACCAACAATTACAGTATATTTTTTGCATCTTGGCAGTGGTGTGTTTAGTTTTTTTTTTTGCACAGTGCCACTACTGTACCATGTGAATACATAAAGGATTTGTTCTGACTGGATCCAATTGAAGTAGAGAATATATGGCTCCGACACAGAGATGTATTACAGCTGCCAGAAAGCAGGACTTGGCCTCATGCATATGACTGTACAACAGATCTGTGAGGAGCCGATATTTAATACTGTATCCACAGAATTTCATGGCTCTATATTGTACCTCAGATTTTATGTTAAAAAATGAGTAGTACACGCCATTGGGTGCCATATACTGTAATGAAGGTACCATGAAGATAACACACAACAATATTGTAGACCATTATGAACCAGTAAGGTATACCATACCATCAGATTGGGTCAATGGATGCAGCAGTCATGTATCTATGTAGTATTAATCCTTACAAGTACGCCAAAACATTATGTAATAGTAAAGATTATAAAGCAAGAATGTGGCCCTTCACTTGCTCAGCAAATGTTCGCAGATTTTTACAAACCCTATGGAGAAATGGTTGACAGATTTTTTCAATCACAGAGATTTCTGCAGAAAATCTGCTGCATGTGAGAATACCCTATAACCTTTCTGTAGACTCCAAATGTGTTTCATTAAAACAAGAAAAGTCTCATAAGAAAGAAATAAATATCCCTGGAAATCACAGACGCATGAAAATCCAGAATAAACATGTGGCGGCCATAAATTAGATTACCGTGTTGCTTTTCTCAGACATGTGATAATTAAAGAATTGTGACAAATATATTTTTAGTAGGTGCAGACTCATAGTTCCAAGAACCTGGGACAAACGTGTCCAGACATGAAATCTGGTTTATTTTAAGGAAACCCCGGTCTCCAAATGGTTGAAATCCTGGATCTTTGGGTGACTTAACTTTGTCATGAATGTAACCTTGCTCACAACTCAATAATCGCATATATTTTTCACACACATATATAAGTCCTCATTTATCATGAATGTCTAAGAGACATACCGGGGCAGATTTATTAAGGATGGTGTTTCATATGCCAGTCTTAATAAAGTCCCTAGCACAAGATCTGGCTTCTTAATAAATCTGGCATACCCCCGTGTGGCCAGAATGGAGGGCTACACTAGTCAAGAACTGGCTGAATTCCCCATATAACTCAGGACACGGAGCTGGCCTCAATTCTAATAAATATGTAGCTCCCCGTCCACCCACATTCATGAAAAGTGGTCAAGAAGGCAAAGAATGACAAATCCGGCACATCCTTGCCGCAAGAAAGCACCTTGTGACAAATATGACATGCGCCATTTTATCACCCATCTACACCATAATTGGCATAGATGGGTTAATAAATTCCATTTCTCCACTTTTCAGACTGGGTTACTTTCTGTATATTTGTTTTTGAAGAGATGAGGCTGCTAGAAAAGACACTCAAATAGTTGCTGCTGCATTCTTCTACTCTGGTCTGTTAACATTGGTAGACTTGTAGATAAGAGGCTGCCAATGCACAGAAAGAGGAAATAAATCAATTACCCAGCCCACAGCAGCTTCATACTCCACCCTTCCCTTTTTCCTAGAGATCTGTGTGTGAGTCTGAATACAGAGAAGGAATCTTAACTAAACAACTACACTATGGAATGACTGACCAAAGCATTCAAAGACCTTTAACTTGAGACCAATGATCGACCAAATGATTAAAAAAATATTAGTTTAAGACCATTGCATTTGTCGGCTAATTGCTTTTTTTATGAAGGTATAAACATGATTGTTTATCATCAGCTCATCTATCATCAGCGCATCTACCCGTCTTAGCTAGGAATAAGCTGCCAACAAATAATGCATGTCTATGAGAGAACGGAGTTCAACAATCGAAGAAACAATCATTTGTTGGGTTATTCTCATCTCAAAATACTGTATATGGCGAAATGCCTGATTGATGCGGGTACCAGAGGTGGGTCCTCCATTCATTTCAAGAATGGGACCCCTGTTGATGTCCACAAGCAAATGCAGAAGGACTGCGCTCCCTTATACAAAGCTCCTCTGTATTCACTTGCAGCTATGAACAGGACCCCAATCTCAAGATAGATGCAGGTGCCAGAGATGGGACTTGGATATATCCAGTATTTATGGCATATCCTAAAGATACCGCCATAAATGGCAAGACGGGAATACCTCTTTAACCTTATTCTTATGAATTATGGAAGCAGCAGCATAAAACATACTGAGAGGCTTTCAGAAAGAAAAGGGAGCAGGGCAAGGGGTTTTACCATAGGAAATCTTACAGTTCCCTAATGCTCGGTCAAAGAACTGAAAGTCTACAAAGTTACTTAACAAAGTGTTCATTTAAATAAAAACAAACAGAAAAAACATAAATGTTACATCAAAGCCTGAAAGAAGCCGTTACATAAGAGGAAGACAGTGTGGCAAAATGATTAACTACAAACACAATATATCAAAGAGTAATTTCATATGACCGGTCACATACTGTATCATTCTCTCATAAAAAGATGCCTGGCAGAAGCTGCTACACATTGTACATTAAAGCTGTCCAAGAGATTTCACACAGCGCTGGCCAATTTTCCGACATACCACTGAAAGAATAATGAGATTCCGACACAGACATGAAAGAAAATCAATTTTAAGGAACATTCATCCAGCTGATGATGTCATGAAACCATCAGTGAGAATGAGAATATGTTCCAGGGCTCAATCCTCCGTCCACTACATGAAGAAAAGGGGGCCTATTTCAACTAAAAGGGGTCAGTACAGCGCAGACACTTATCCAATCAGTATTAAATGGAAAAGAAGAATAATGTAGTGTACCTTTAAAAAGGTCATGTCCTCAAAAAAAAATTAAAACTGACCATATAGCATTATAGCTGGCATTTCCCCAATTCATTGGCGCTTTTTTTTTCTATTCATGTCCCCGTTCCCCTGCACACTGTGATATTAGTTATGGTGCCCACTATGGTAATAATTGAAAAACTATATACCCAGGCAGTCTCTAGCTCCATCTTTATTTTCTGTACTTGGTAAAGAGGGCAGACATCTTGCCAGCATCACTGTTAACAGCATTCAGAGATATGCTTTACAGCAGCCACATAGACCATAGGAGTCTGTAGTCTGAACACTGACTTACAGTCCTATGAAAAAGTTTGGGCACCCCTATTAATCTTAATCATTTTTTGTTCTAAATATTTTGGTGTTTGCAACAGCCATTTCAGTTTGATATATCTAATAACTGATGGACACAGTAATATTTCAGGATTGAAATGAGGTTTATTGTACTAACAGAAAATGTGCAATATGCATTAAACCAAAATTTGACCGGTGCAAAAGTATGGGCACCCTTATCATTTTATTGATTTGAATTCCGCTAACTACTTTTTACTGACTTACTGAAGCACAAAATTGGTTTTGTAACCTCAGTGAGCTTTGAACTTCATAGCCAGATGTATCCAATCATAAGAAAAGGTATTTAAGGTGGCCAATTGCAAGTTGATCTCCTATTTGAATCTCCTCTGAAGAGTGGCATCATGGGCTACTCAAAACAACTCTCAAATGATCTGAAAACAAAGATTGTTCAACATAGTTGTTCAGGGGAAGGATACAAAAAGTTGTCTCAGAGATTTAACCTGTCAGTTTCCACTGTGAGGAACATAGTAAGGAAATGGAAGACCACAGGGACAGTTCTTGTTAAGCCCAGAAGTGGCAGGCCAAGAAAAATATCAGAAAGGCAGAGAAGAAGAATGGTGAGAACAGTCAAGGACAATCCACAGACCACCTCCAAAGAGCTGCAGCATCATCTTGCTGCAGATGGTGTCACTGTGCATCGGTCAACTATACAGCGCACTTTACACAAATAGAAGCTGTATGGGAGAGTGATGAGAAAGAAGCCGTTTCTGCACGTACGCCACAAATAGAGTTGCCTGAGGTATGAAAAAGCACATTTGGACAAGGCAGCTTCATTTTGGAAACAAAAATTGAGTTGTTTGGTTATAAAAAAAGGCGTTATGCATGGCGTCCAAAAAGAAACAGCATTCCAAGAAAAACACATGCTACCCACTGTAAAATTTGGTGGAGGTTCCATCATGCTTTGGGGCTGTGTGGCCAATGCCGGCATCGGGAATCTTGTTAAAGTTGAGAGTCGCATGGATTCCACTCAGTATCAGCAGATTCTTGAGAATAATGTTCAAGAATCAGTGACGAAGTTGAAGTTACGCCGGGGATGGATATTTCAGCAAGACAATGATCCAAAACACCGCTCCAAATCCTCAGGCATTCATGCAGAGGAACAATTACAATGTTCTGGAATGGCCATCCCAGTCCCCAGACCTGAATATCATTGAACATCTGTGGGATGATTTGAAGCGGGCTGTCCATGCTCGGCGACCATCTAACTTAACTGAACTTGAATTGTTTGTCCAAAATACCTTTATCCAGGATCCAGGAACTGATTAAAAGCTACAGGAAGCGACTAGAGGCTGTTATCTTTGCAAAAGGAGGATCTACTAAATATTAATGTCACTTTTCTGTTGAGGTGCCCATACTTTTGCACCGGTCAAATTTTGGTTTAATGCATATTGCACATTTTCTGTTAGTACAATAAACCTCATTTCAATCCTGAAATATTACTGTGTCCATCAGTTATTAGATATATCAAACTGAAATGGCTGTTATAAACACCAAAATATTTAGAACTAAAAATGATTAAGATTAATAGGGGTGCCCAAACTTTTTCATAGGACTGTATATGATAGAGTATTCTACGCCTGCTCAGTGACCTGTGCAGAGAATGAAATGAGGAGAGCTGTGACCATCACATATTGTGGATTGGGGATCTTTTACCGTCCATATATATAGGTGTTATCCAGACTTAGCTGGTCCACAGGGGAATAGGTGAATTCCACAGTGGGCCTATGACCCAGTGAGGGCTACTGAGCCCCTAATACCACCCCCAGTGTGGTACATGGCACAGTACACTCACTACACTGCAACATACAACATCTTGCATATTCTATGCTGCCATATATTAGTCTATATAAAACAAACTACCAGGTTTATTATATAGAGATACAGTGACATCATCTTCAGCACAGAGCTAAAGCTAAGAACAAGTCAATAGGCTACTTAGAGGGCCACTAAGTAGAGGGACAGAAACTGCATCTTACTTAGTCCTTACCTTGGACTAAGAAAAGTTTATGAATTTGTGAAAAGGAACACTGTATAGTGGGCCCCCTAAATTAATTTACTGGTGGGCCCTAGGTACTCCAGTCTGACACTGGTCTTACCTGCCATTGTATTCCTGCCTGTAATAATAATGACATGGCTTCTAAGAAGTGATCCCTACAGAACAATACCAGCAGCAGTCTAGCAAGAAAACTAAAAGATTTCAGACTTTTTTAAAAAAAATTCTAGATAATGACAAAGATTTAAAAAATAAATAAAAATTAATTAATTAAAAAACAAATAAAAACTTTATACAAACAGCAGATCTCTTTCAGAAGACACTTTCCTTTTAAAGCAGCCAAACCATAAAATAAAGCTATAACATAGGACTACATGAAATGGATAAAGAATGACTTTCTCTTGATGCAGATATTGGCAAAAATGTTGTTTCCATATGAATTAAAGGGTCATGGTTTTCTGTGGATTTATTTCCTACCACGATGCACCACTACCAAAGGATCACAGAAACCACAGCGGCAGTCACAAAATTCCAGGCTTTTTTTTTTTTTGCTTTCTCAGTGTCATTACTTTATCTGTTACAGTTCAGCCAACAAAAGGTAACATTTCATAAATATGAAATATAGATATTACAGGTGAATGGAAACTGAGTACAGATGTCCCTCTTTCATTTGCCGTATATAATGGAAAGATTTGTTCCTGTGTTTTTGACCCACTCCTGGTTTTGGCTCACAAACACTGAAGGAAATCATTGACCAAAACGATGTGCGAATAAGGTCTTACACACGCTCAGTGCTAAGGCCTTGTTCACATCCGCGTTAGTATTCCGTCCAGGGAAGTCCGCATGAAGACCCCCCGAACGGAATACCGAACGCAACTGCAAGCAGTGTGCCAGTGAAAGCACACGGACCCCATAGACTATAATAGGGTCCATGTACTTGCCACCAGATCTCTGCAGGGTTTATGCGGACAGGAAATTAGTTCACAATGTACTTTCCTGTCTGCATGATTCGTGCGGGCAGCGTGCGGCCAGCACACGGACTCCATTATAGTCTATGGGGTCCATACGCTTTTACTGCATACTGCTTGCAGTTGCGTTCGGTATTCCGTTCGGGGGTCCCCATGTGGACTCCCCGATCAGAATATCAAACACAGATGTGAACAAAGGGTAAGGCCAGTATACGGTACTTCTCTGCACAAACACCACTGGAGCCCACCTGTAAGTCAAGGCTGCATGACTTTTCCTAAGACCTCTTTTTAAAGCTATTAACATCCGATATAATTCTATGGTAGTGGTTTAGGAGCTTTATATGTGAAGACACATTCTTTTTTTAACTTGTCAAAGGTTGTGTAAGGCTGTGGATATACCTGTAAAGATTACCATTTTCTTTATGTAATTCATATCTTTTATTTCCAAGAAATATATAGTGATTAAAAATACAACTTAACACATACATCATGAAAGTGTGTCAGTATAATTTGATCTAACATAGTGGAGACTTTGGCTGCATCACCTGTCATTCAGCCAAAGATTGTTGTATTCATCACAGCTCAGCCTGATGGACGTTTTGCTATCGTCATGTTGCAGCAACTTGCAATACACAATACAACTACATTCGCTTTAATTAGCTACGATAAACACGATGCCCAGCGATCTTTGGCCACAAACAGGTGTCTTGGCCATAATCATATTGTAGTCCTATCCTTAGGAATAAACAATAAATCACCATAATTTGATCCAATTTGATTGCAAATAAGGTCAAGAGCCCAACAAATACTCTGCCACGGCCTTACTTACCGATCCCCACTCCTGCCCAGGTGCCTCCACTTCCGGCCAGCAGGGAGCCGCTTGTTACCATACGGAATGCGCAGGGCTCCTGGAGGGCTGAAGAGGAAACAGAAGGGTCCATAGGCAAGAGCCAGGATAGCTAAGTAAATAGGGCCCAATATCAGTTGAAGTAACTCCGGTGGTAAAGAAGAAAAAAAAAAGAAAAAAAAGCAGGGGCTCACCAAGTCCCCTAAAGTTGAGGGCCCCATAGCAGGTGATTTGACCACTACGGTGGTAGTTCCGCACTGTTCCCAACCCTTTTCATACTTAAATTTGACATGATATGTGTCTCTTTTTAAGCATACTGCACTAAACAATGCTAAGAAAAACCTATAAAACAAAGGTCAAAAAGGTAAGACTAACATACTGTAATAATAAGAAAACCTACAATAATACCTACTGTAGTATTATAATATGGAATATAATAACAGGCCAGCATGATATTACTGCTTTCCTGCTGCTAGCATTTCCTGCTCTAAAAGTATAATGCAGGTTATCCAACAATAAGAGTTTACCATCACTACTAATATATTACACTTCACGAGAGCTACAGGGCACAACTAGATTTCTAGGTACTGTACTATGTTCTTCTTGTAAATGTTATCAGATTAGAAGGGGGCTTTACATGGATTTATGGAACAGAGGATCTTGCATGTGAGTCCAAAAAGCATACAGTACACTGTCTAAACTCTTCTTTCAACACCCTCAATCCACTTTATACTTAGAACACATCTCCTTTCACTTACTTCTAAGGTTACTCTGAGGCCACAGTGACCTCTCGCCAGGCTTTGGTATATTTACTCCTTTCTACACCAGTGTCATCCTCGGTTGCAATTAAAATGTCTGTATTTCAGCACCACACTGGGTAAAAGTTACAATATCAGGTGTCCATCATTTCTCAGATAAAATAATCACATCATGTCCATGGGCAGTGGGCCCTGACAGCGATGAACTTGTTCTGATCCATTACCCAAAGTAGAAGCAAGAGCAAGTACGTGCAGAATATATTTGTAAAAGATTCATTTCCTTTACAGGACATTTGTGCCCACGATGTGTCAATCACTTTTTCTGAATCTTACGTCGATCTGATGTAATATGAAGATCACGTACCTTACCAGTCACAACGCCAGACTAAAGGGAACTTGTCATACTGAAAGAACAGTACGACCTGCAGAAAGCAGCATGTCATAGAGCATATACACAACATGGAAATCATAAAAAAGACAGTTTCCCCCAATCTCGGGAACACGTAATCAATAAAGGAGTTATCCAAATAAAGGGTGCGACCAGGGTTATGTACAACAAAACAACAGTCATACTCCCCTATCCCTATCAGTGCCACCTTCCTGTCCAGTGCCAGGATTAGCCGCAGCAGAAGTGGAGAGGCTCACATGACCGCAGAGGTCAATCAGTGGCCTGAGCGGTTACTGGTGAGGAATCGGTGATATATCTGAGTGATGTCACTGGTTACTCATTGGCAACCACTGATTGACCTCAGCGGTCATGTGAGCCTCTCCGCTTCTAGCCCAGGGGGTCAAGGCACAAGAGGGATAGCAGGTAAGGACTGTACAATGTAGCATCGTAGATAGGAGAGCGTGACTTTTTTTTTTTTTTTTTTTTCTAGCCACCCTAGCTGCCCCTCAGATTTATATGGTTTGTAGATAATTAATATGATGTTACAACATTGTTAATAAGATATTAAAAGGGGTTCTATCATTGGGAAAAGTCATTTTCAGCTAAGCACATACTTGCATAGCCTTTACAAAGGCTATTCCACACCTACCTTTTGTATGTAAATCACCACAGTAATTTTTTGAATGAGCCCTTTTTATTCATATGCTAATTAGCCTCCACTGGAAGTGTCTGTGAGCACCGTCTGCTATTCTCTATGTGTATGAAAGCAGGGAGAGGAGTCATCATCATCATCAGCCTCTCTCCTCTCACACACATAGCAGACGGTGCTCACAGACACTTCCGGAGTGCACGCTGGAGGCTAATTAGCATATAAATAAAGTCAGGCAAGTTCTGTATCCTTTTCTACAAGTTGTGATTGAAATAATGCTGCCTTTGTACTTGGCAGATTTGTCTTCAGATGTTATGCTGCAATGCAGAATATATTTAATAAACGCCGTCTTTATGTGTCCTATATAAAGCAGATCAATATCCTACACCCGACTATAGGTGCAAAAATGCTGAATTAGCTTCTGTACATAACCATGTCGGATGCTGTAACTGGTCTATTTCACCATATGGCGACACAGGCAGTTTTTGATGCGTTTCTTTCTAGTGGACACCAGAAGTGGATTCAAAACTAATGTAAAGGAGAAGACCTTGTCTTCCTGTTATATCCGCTTCTGTTTCAAAAATAAAACTACATGTGTGAATGTGTGGAGGTCTATACAACCTTAATGTTAATAGACTGGACAATCTTTTGGCTTTCCCTTCTCTCACTTTTTCGATAAATGAGCAGATATTATATTTATATTGAATATTTGGGGTTAGTTTTTTAGCTGAATTGTATTGTAAATTATACAATCCCTTCTTAAAGGAAGCGATAAGACCTGTGAGTGCACATATGAAATGTCAAAACTGCTTTTCAATATATTTCTTGAATGCTATGGCACAGTATAAAGCCACAGGCCCACAGCCCGAGGCTGCACTACTGAATGACTCTGGTGACATGTCCTCTTCTGACTGCAGTCAGGTGCACTGATGTCTTGGAAGACTACAGTCTGTAGGCCTCATGTAGCAAAACTTGTCTATAAGAAAAACTGTCATCGTTGCCAATAGCAACCAGAGTTTACATTGAATTTCTTAAATTCTCAAGTAATCTGTTGCTATGGGCAACAAAGACAAAGCGCTAGTGCAGTTTAGGCCTCAACCATGAAGCTGACTTGTGCATGAGCTGTCATCATTGTCAGCCTTTACAATATGTACATGCAGGCAGCTAATGGTATTCTCATAGCAGATGTTCTAGGAGAATCTAATGGTCGGACTGAACTAAAACATGTAGATTGGTGCTGAACTAAATAAATCATACCACACTACTCTCAGACAGCGCCATCAGTCATGGAGAATTGTGCTCATGCTATAGAAATACTTGCTGAGACCTTATACATGACCCAGTAATAGATGCATTTATTGGATTCACTGATGGAAGACTCTTCTGGGCTAAGAAATTGCAACAAACCAAGGGTAAGTGCATCTAAAAAGGATATTCCAGGACACCCCCTCTCCCCCATTTAAAACCCCGTATTTGGCAAGCAAAACAAATTTTTAATGCTATAAAAAAAAAACTACAGTACCAACTGCAACTTGGTATTGTTACATTCTGCTTATATGATGCATCCCAATCCCAATGAACATTTTCAGCTCCATATGCAAGACTACCCCATCAGCTATTGGCGGACTATTCACATCATAGCTCTATGTCTATGCAATCAATCAGCAAATAACTAGAACTGCAGAAGGCCAGGCCACAATGTGAAAATGTGACTGACTTCAGTTTGGAGGGGGGGGGGTATTACACTGTGGGGACGGGAGCATTATACAGTTGAGAGTCCAGGGAGGGAGTAATATACTGTCTGGAGAAGTCCATCATAGGGACATTATATTATGTTGGCGGCAATTAGTGGGACACCATTCTATAATTGGGCATTACACACATATATGCGTTGGGGTACTAAGGGAGCACTATACTGTGTGGGTGCACTATACTGTGTGGGTGCACTATAAGAGACATTATACTTTGTGTAAGAAACTTAAAAGCACAATATATTGTGTGGGGGCAGTAAGAAGGCTTCACCACTGTGTGTTAAACATGGCAGTAGGGTGCCATGACTGTATGGGGACACAAAGAGTGGGATTGGGCAGTTATTGGGGTGTGAACTGGGTGGAGTTAGAGGTGTGGCCACAAGAATTGTCTGTTTTTTGTCCTCTGAAAGTTGAGAGGTATGCTCCTCCTGCTTTTATTTTAGTCACGGGCAGGGGAGTGTGGGGGCAGTCAAAAGTTTTCTATGTGACCACATCTTTAACTATTTACAACCCTGGCTCATTGGGACTTGTATACATGACATAAAAAGACAGACATGTATCATCCAGAATGATACATTTTATGTAAATAAATAAATAATTATAGCTTGTTTCACTGAACCAGTAGGAGGACTCAAATTACGGTTTGGGTCCTGAATACCCATTTAAAGGGGTTCCCTACTAGTCGAAACCCCCTTCTATAAGCCAAAATAGGCAGCAACTAAGTATGACTGACCCAGACCCATAATTGGCACTTCATTTCTATTTCTTGCTAGAGATGTACCTGGTGAGCCAATGGCTTTTTTAAGAAAGGGAGTTTTCTTCATGAGACAATTCCTGTAATTGTACATCTCAAGGAAACAAAATCTGATGCACAGCACGACAACAGAATATCTTGAAGGGCAGACATAACCAAATAATGTCGCAAAATAAATAAATAAATGATGTTTTAGGGCTAGTTTACACGGCAGAAACCTTTTCCGCCATGTGATTTCTCCGTGCGGCTAGCCGCAACAGGATGCTGATGCATCCGAATGAATGGGCCTAATCGGGTGAGTCTCGGGTGAGTCTCGGCCCACAGGTGCTGGAATCCGCGGGAAGATAGGGCAAGTCGCTAGCAGGGAAAAAGAGTGAGCGGCTCCTCTTGAAATGAATGGGATCCTTTTTACAGGCTGATTTTAAGGTGGATTCCGCATCAAAATCCGCCTGCAA
This sequence comes from Leptodactylus fuscus, assembly GCF_031893055.1. Lineage (NCBI taxonomy): Eukaryota > Metazoa > Chordata > Amphibia > Anura > Leptodactylidae > Leptodactylus > Leptodactylus fuscus. Next base: position 169,756,544 of record NC_134267.1, read on the forward strand.
AAAACTCTGTGTGAACATACCCTTACAGTCCCTGCAAAGTGGACTGTGGAAAAATACACACAAACTTTTGCGGTTTTGGAAATCGCAGCATGTCAATTCTGCCTACGTAAACGTTCGCAGTTTCCCTATAGGCATAATTGAAGCAGAAAGCTTCTGTGAAAAGCACGGTTGGAAAAAAACACAGCATTTTTTGCTGCAGCCCACTACATGGGGCCATAGCCTAAGGCTAAGGCCCCATGAGACGATATGCAGCGCTAAGGCGCTGCGGCAAAAACCGCAGCAGGAATACATCGCGGTTCTTCCTGCAGCGCTTTAAACAGAAAGTTCTTTGGGTTTTTCTGTGTGGACTTTCTGCTACAATTATATCTACGGGGAAGCCGCCGGCGCTTCCGTAGATATAATTGACATGCTGCGATTTTCAAAACCGTACCAGTCAGGTTTCCGCCATTTTTATACTGTAATCAGCTGGACTTTTCTCAGCTGATTTTTGTCAGAATCTGTGGTGGAGACTGACGCAGATGTGAACCTAGCCTATGCTAGGTTCACATCTGAACTTGTTAACAACTGCACAGATCTTATTGATACTGTGCTACAAAGTATCAGTCTGGAGTCCAAGCTGTTTAACACATAGGTTACATTCACATCTGCATTGGAGTCTCCATTCAGAGCATCCAGTGCAGAGTCCTTCTAAAATTGTGGATGAAAAAGTCCTGCAAGCACGACGTTTGTCCAATGAAATCACATAGAAATCAATGAATACCTGATGGACCCTTGTATAGTCAAAGGGGTCCCCCAGACTGGACGTTGTCAGTCATGAAACAAATCCCTTTCATGTTTCTTCTGTTCTTAAGACAAAACTGAAGAACAGAAGGACGAAAATTATGTAAGTCCAGCCTTATCTAGACTGGATATATTGGCACCTACTTTTCACCTGAGAAAGGAAAGGATCGTCTGTGACCCAGGCATGTCATTGAAACATGTCAGGAGATAGTAAGGGAGTCTGTGAGTCCACTGAAGCCTGATGCTCTCAGTAGGAGGATCTGGGTCTGGTAGTCCGGGGACTTACAAGCTTCAGGAGTTTTTAAATGCAGTATACATGTGTTTTGGGCTGGTTCTATCCGCAGGTCACAAGATTGGAATCAACACCTGGTCCCTCTGGCCCCCCTTCCTCAGCCGTAGTTACCTGTGGTATGGGGGCTGGCTGACTATAGTAAAGCCAGCCCCCAAAGCACAGGTAACTAGTGGTGAAAACAGGAGACAAGGGGGGAGGCAGGTTGATCCGAAGCAGTTTGTGATCTCGTGATGCATGATCAGAACCAGCCTAGAACACCTAGTTCCTGCATCTAGAAACCACTGGAGCATGTATGTTAGGGAAGACTCCCTGCACAACCCCATTAAATAGTATATAGTATATAGAGCTAACATCTACATAAATAGATGAGTAACTTTATAATAAACTGCATTACGTCCCTCATAGTATTTATCTGCATACTAGCACTATATATCCTATATAATATAGCTGTACTTACAATTATAGTGGTTTTTATTAGAAACAGTCAGCACGTGTGTCAACAGACAGATCTGTATACAACTTTCAGACTGCTGTACAATCCCTTATGTGAAGCCTTTCGGGATGGACAACAAGTTCTACATACGCGACAAAAACACAGGCAATTCTGGTTTCAGCTCTGAAGCATGTATCACTGTGAATGCTGCTCCGGATCAGTACAATATAATGTAAGATATCAGCAAAGTTGCTTGTCTATTTACATAAATCAATTCTGTCCATAAAGTGTATAGAAGTATGATACAACGCCACAGCCTGCGCATCCGCAATGACACAGAAGGGAAAGAGTTACACAAAGTTTAGGCACCTGACATTAGTGTAGTGATCTATGTGCCCCCCTTTTACCTGGGGGTTGTCTCTTGTACAACTACAATTCCCACTAAAGCATGCTGGGACTTGTAGTTCTACAACCTTTAGCCTATATGAGGCAGTTCTTCTGCACAAGCTGAGCCTTTCAGTTCTCCAGTCTGAGCTATTGTTGTGTTCTTCTGTAATATCCTGGTCATCTGTCCTGGTAGCCATAACGGCTACTGGCGACCATGCTGCTAAATGTCTATAGAGAATATAGTGACTGTGATGAGAGCAAGAACTCACGAGAAAAATGGATCTTCCTCGAAGTCTCTGAGAAGGCTCCCAAACATTGTGCCCGAGGTTGCCTGCACCGAGTCCAGCTGAGCTCTGCTCTGAACTGAGAGAAGCGCCTGGTGACACAATAATATAAAGCTGCATGTCACATGACCCTCAACGCCGCCTCTGATTGGCTCACAGTCGGCAGAAAGCTCTGGAGAAGGAGAGGTCTCTTGTCTCCATGGTAACCCCTGACAACACTGTCCCTGCCAAGTGGCCGGGGATGGAAATATCCAGAACATAAATATTCCTGCTGAAGTGTGTGTTGTCTTATGAAATAATATATACAAGTATACAGCCTGCCCATAGACTGTGCCAGTCAGCAAGATGCTATATACAAGTATACTGCCCGCCCATACACTCTGCCAGTCAGCAAGATACTATATACAAGTATACTGCCCGCCCATAGACTGTGCCAGTCAGCAAAATAATATATACATGTATACTGCCCGCCCATAGACTGTGCCAGTCAGCAAAATAATATATACAAGTATACTGCCCGCCCATAGACTGTGTCAGTCAGCAAAATACTATATACAAGTATACTGCTCGCCCATAGACTGTGTCAGTCAGCAAAATACTATATACAAGTATACTGCCCGCCCATAGACTGTGCCAGTCAAACAAAATAATATATACAAGTATACTGCCCGCCCATAGACTGTGCCAGTCAGCAAGATAATATATACAAGTATACTGCCCGCCCATAGACTGTGCCAGTCAGCAAAATAATATATACATGTATACTGCATGCCCATAGACTCTGCCAGTCAGCACAATAATATATACAAGTATACTGCCAGCTCATAGACTCTGCCAGTCAGCAAAATAATATATACAAGTATACTGCCTACCCATAGACTCTGCCAGTCAGCAAGATACTATATACAAGTATACTGCCCGCCCATAGACTGTGCCAGTCAGCAAAATAATATATACATGTATACTGCCCGCCCATAGACTGTGCCAGTCAGCAAAATAATATATACAAGTATACTGCCCGCCCATAGACTGTGTCAGTCAGCAAAATACTATATACAAGTATACTGCTCGCCCATACACTCTGCCAGTCAGCAAGATAATATATACAAGTATACTGCCCGCCCATACACTCTGCCAGTCAGCAAGATACTATATACAAGTATACTGCCCGCCCATGGACTCTGCCAGTCAGCAAGATAATATATACAAGTATACTGCCTGCCCATAGACTGTGCCAGTCAGCAAACTAATATATACCAGTATACTGCCCGCCCATAGACTGTGCCAGTCAGCAAAATAATATATACAAGTATACAGCCTGCCCATAGACTGTGCCAGTCAGCAAGATGCTATATACAAGTATACTGCCCGCCCATACACTCTGCCAGTCAGCAAGATACTATATACAAGTATACTGCCCGCCCATACACTCTGCCAGTCAGCAAGATACTATATACAAGTATACTGCCCGCCCATAGACTCTGCCAGTCAGCAAGATAATATATACAAGTATACTGCCCGCCCATACACTCTGCCAGTCAGCAAGATAATATATACAAGTATACTGCCCGCCCATAGACTCTGCCAGTCAGCAAGATAATATATACAAGTATACTGCCCGCCCATAGACTGTGCCAGTCAGCAAGATGCTATATACAAGTATACTGCCTGCCCATAGACTCTGCCAGTCAGCAAGATACTATATACAAGTATACTGCCCGCCCATAGACTCTTCCAGTCAGCAAAATAATATATACAAGTATACTGCCCGCCCATAGACTCTGCCAGTCAGCAAGATTCTATATACAAGTATACTGCCCGCCCATAGACTCTGCCAGTCAGCAAGATAATATATACACGTATACTGCCCGCCCATACACTCTGCCAGTCAGCAAGATACTATATACAAGTATACTGCCCGCCCATACACTCTGCCAGTCAGCAAGATAATATATACAAGTATACTGCCTGCCCATAGACTGTGCCAGTCAGCAAGATGCTATATACAAGTATACTGCCCGCCCATAGACTCTGCCAGTCAGCAAGATACTATATACAAGTATACTGCCCGCCCATAGACTCTGCCAGTCAGCAAGATACTATATACAAGTATACTGCCCGCCCATAGACTCTGCCAGTCAGCAAGATAATATATACAAGTATACAGCCCGCCCATAGACTGTGCCAGTCAGCAAGATACTATATACCAGTATACTGCCCGCCCATACACTCTGCCAGTCAGCAAGATACTATATACAAGTATACTGCCCGCCCATACACTCTGCCAGTCAGCAAGATACTATATACAAGTATACTGCCCGCCCATACACTCTGCCAGTCAGCAAGATAATATATACAAGTATACTGCCCGCCCATACACTCTGCCAGTCAGCAAGATAATATATACAAGTATACTGCCCGCCCATAGACTGTGCCAGTCAGCAAGATGCTATATACAAGTATACTGCCCGCCCATAGACTCTGCCAGTCAGCAAGATAATATATACAAGTATACTGCCCGCCCATAGACTGTGCCAGTCAGCAAGATGCTATATACAAGTATACTGCCCGCCCATAGACTCTGCCAGTCAGCAAAATAATATATACAAGTATACTGCCCGCCCATAGACTGTGCCAGTCAGCAAGATGCTATATACAAGTATACTGCCCGCCCATAGACTCTGCCAGTCAGCAAGATAATATATACAAGTATACAGCCTGCCCATAGACTGTGCCAGTCAGCAAGATGCTATATACAAGTATACTGCCCGCCCATACACTCTGCCAGTCAGCAAGATACTATATACAAGTATACTGCCCGCCCATACACTCTGCCAGTCAGCAAGATACTATATACAAGTATACTGCCCGCCCATAGACTCTGCCAGTCAGCAAGATAATATATACAAGTATACTGCCCGCCCATAGACTCTGCCAGTCAGCAAGATACTATATACAAGTATACTGCCCGCCCATAGACTCTGCCAGTCAGCAAGATAATATATACAAGTATACTGCCCGCCCATACACTCTGCCAGTCAGCAAGATAATATATACAAGTATACTGCCCGCCCATAGACTCTGCCAGTCAGCAAGATAATATATACAAGTATACTGCCCGCCCATAGACTGTGCCAGTCAGCAAGATGCTATATACAAGTATACTGCCCGCCCATAGACTCTGCCAGTCAGCAAGATAATATATACAAGTATACTGCCCGCCCATAGACTGTGCCAGTCAGCAAGATACTATATACAAGTATACTGCCCGCCCATAGACTCTGCCAGTCAGCAAGATAATATATACAAGTATACTGCCCGCCCATACACTCTGCCAGTCAGCAAGATACTATATACAAGTATACTGCCCGCCCATACACTCTGCCAGTCAGCAAGATACTATATACAAGTATACTGCCCGCCCATACACTCTGCCAGTCAGCAAGATAATATATACAAGTATACTGCCCGCCCTTACACTCTGCCAGTCAGCAAGATAATATATACAAGTATACTGCCCGCCCATAGACTGTGCCAGTCAGCAAGATGCTATATACAAGTATACTGCCCGCCCATAGACTCTGCCAGTCAGCAAGATAATATATACAAGTATACTGCCCGCCCATAGACTGTGCCAGTCAGCAAGATGCTATATACAAGTATACTGCCCGCCCATAGACTCTGCCAGTCAGCAAAATAATATATACAAGTATACTGCCCGCCCATAGACTGTGCCAGTCAGCAAGATGCTATATACAAGTATACTGCCCGCCCATAGACTCTGCCAGTCAGCAAGATAATATATACAAGTATACAGCCTGCCCATAGACTGTGCCAGTCAGCAAGATGCTATATACAAGTATACTGCCCGCCCATACACTCTGCCAGTCAGCAAGATACTATATACAAGTATACTGCCCGCCCATACACTCTGCCAGTCAGCAAGATAATATATACAAGTATACAGCCTGCCCATAGACTGTGCCAGTCAGCAAGATACTATATACAAGTATACTGCCCGCCCATACACTCTGCCAGTCAGCAAGATACTATATACAAGTATACTGCCCGCCCATACACTCTGCCAGTCAGCAAGATAATATATACAAGTATACTGCCCGCCCATAGACTGTGCCAGTCAGCAAGATACTATATACAAGTATACTGCCCGCCCATACACTCTGCCAGTCAGCAAGATACTATATACAAGTATACTGCCCGCCCATAGACTCTGCCAGTCAGCAAAATAATATATACAAGTATACTGCCCGCCCATAGACTCTTCCAGTCAGCAAAATAATATATACAAGTATACTGCCCGCCCATAGACTCTGCCAGTCAGCAAGATTCTATATACAAGTATACTGCCCGCCCATAGACTCTGCCAGTCAGCAAGATAATATATACACGTATACTGCCCGCCCATACACTCTGCCAGTCAGCAAGATACTATATACCAGTATACTGCCCGCCCATAGACTCTGCCAGTCAGCAAGATACTATATACAAGTATACTGCCCGCCCATAGACTCTGCCAGTCAGCAAGATACTATATACAAGTATACTGCCCGCCCATACACTCTGCCAGTCAGCAGGATAATATATACAAGTATACTGCCCGCCCATAGACTGTGCCAGTCAGCAAGATACTATATACAAGTATACTGCCCGCCCATACACTCTGCCAGTCAGCAAAATAATATATACAAGTATACTGCCCGCCCATAGACTCTGCCAGTCAGCAAGATTCTATATACAAGTATACTGCCCGCCCATAGACTCTGCCAGTCAGCAAAATAATATATACAAGTATACTGCCCGCCCATAGACTCTTCCAGTCAGCAAAATAATATATACAAGTATACTGCCCGCCCATAGACTCTGCCAGTCAGCAAGATTCTATATACAAGTATACTGCCCGCCCATAGACTCTGCCAGTCAGCAAGATAATATATACACGTATACTGCCCGCCCATACACTCTGCCAGTCAGCAAGATACTATATACCAGTATACTGCCCGCCCATAGACTCTGCCAGTCAGCAAGATACTATATACAAGTATACTGCCCGCCCATAGACTCTGCCAGTCAGCAAGATACTATATACAAGTATACTGCCCGCCCATAGACTCTGCCAGTCAGCAAGATACTATATACAAGTATACTGCCTGCCCATAGACTCTGCCAGTCAGCAAAATACTATATACAAGTATACTGCCCGCCCATAGACTCTGCCAGTAGGCAAGATAATATATACATGTATACTGCCCGCCCATAGACTGTGCCAGTCAGCAAGATACTATATACAAGTATACTGCCCGCCCATACACTCTGCCAGTCAGCAAAATAATATATACAAGTATACTGCCCGCCCATAGACTCTGCCAGTCAGCAAGATTCTATATACAAGTATACTGCCCGCCCATAGACTCTGCCAGTCAGCAAAATAATATATACAAGCATACTGCCCGCCCATAGACTCTTCCAGTCAGCAAAATAATATATACAAGTATACTGCCCGCCCATAGACTCTGCCAGTCAGCAAGATTCTATATACAAGTATACTGCCCGCCCATAGACTCTGCCAGTCAGCAAGATAATATATACACGTATACTGCCCGCCCATACACTCTGCCAGTCAGCAAGATACTATATACCAGTATACTGCCCGCCCATAGACTCTGCCAGTCAGCAAGATACTATATACAAGTATACTGCCCGCCCATAGACCCTGCCAGTCAGCAAGATACTATATACAAGTATACTGCCTGCCCATAGACTGTGCCAGTCAGCAAAATACTATATACAAGTATACTGCCCGCCCATAGACTCTGCCAGTCAGCAAGATACTATATACAAGTATACTGCCCGCCCATAGACTGTGCCAGTCAGCAAAATACTATATACAAGTATACTGTTCGCCCATAGACTCTGCCAGTCAGCAAAATAATATATACACGTATACTGCCCGCCCATAGACTGTGCCAGTCAGCAAGATAATATATACAAGTATACTGCCCGCCCATAGACTGTGCCAGTCAGCAAAATAATATATACATGTATACTGCCCGCCCATAGACTGTGCCAGTCAGCAAGATACTATATACATGTATACTGCCCGCCCATAGACTGTGCCAGTCAGCAAAATACTATATACAAGTATACTGCTCGCCCATAGACTCTGCCAGTCAGCAAAATAATATATACACGTATACTGCCCGCCCATAGACTGTGCCAATCAGCAAGATAATATATACAAGTATACTGCGCGCCCATAGACTTTGCCAGTCAGCAAAATAATATATACATGTATACTGCCCGCCCATAGACTGTGCCAGTCAGCAAAATAATATATACATGTATACTGCCCGCCCATAGACTCTGCCAGTCAGCAAAATAATATATACAAGTATACTGCCCGCCCATAGACTCTGCCAGTCAGCAAAATAATATATACAAGTATACTGCCCGCCCATAGACTCTGCCAGTCAGCAAAATAATATATACAAGTATACTGCCCGCCCATAGACTCTGCCAGTCAGCAAGATAATATATACAAGTATACTGCCCGCCCATAGACTCTGCCAGTCAGCAAGATAATACATACAAGTATACTGCCTGCCCATAGACTGTGCCAGTCAGCAAAATAATATATACAAGTATACTGCCCGCCCATAGACTCTGCCAGTCAGCAAGATAATATATACAAGTATACTGCCCGCCCATAGACTCTGCCAGTCAGCAAGATACTATATACAAGTATACTGCCCGCCCATAGACTGTGCCAGTCAGCAAAATAATATGTACAAGTATACTGCCCGCCCATAGACTGTGCCAGTCAGCAAGATACTATATACAAGTATACTGCCTGCCCATAGACTGTGCCAGTCAGCAAGATACTATATACAAGTATACTGCCTTCCCATAGACTCTGCCAGTCAGCAAAATACTATATACAAGTATACTGCCCGCCCATAGACTCTGCCAGTAGGCAAGATAATATATACATGTATACTGCCCGCCCATAGACTGTGCCAGTCAGCAAGATACTATATACAAGTATACTGCCCGCCCATAGACTCTTCCAGTCAGCAAAATAATATATACAAGTATACTGCCCGCCCATAGACTCTGCCAGTCAGCAAGATTCTATATACAAGTATACTGCCCGCCCATAGACTCTGCCAGTCAGCAAACTAATATATACACGTATACTGCCCGCCCATACACTCTGCCAGTCAGCAAGATACTATATACCAGTATACTGCCCGCCCATAGACTCTGCCAGTCAGCAAGATACTATATACAAGTATACTGCCCGCCCATAGACTCTGCCAGTCAGCAAGATACTATATACAAGTATACTGCCTGCCCATAGACTGTGCCAGTCAGCAAGATACTATATACAAGTATACTGCCCGCCCATAGACTCTGCCAGTCAGCAAGATACTATATACAAGTATACTGCCCGCCCATAGACTGTGCCAGTCAGCAAAATACTATATACAAGTATACTGCTCGCCCATAGACTCTGCCAGTCAGCAAAATAATATATACACGTATACTGCCCGCCCATAGACTGTGCCAGTCAGCAAGATAATATATACAAGTATACTGCCCGCCCATAGACTGTGCCAGTCAGCAAAATAATATATACATGTATACTGCCCGCCCATAGACTGTGCCAGTCAGCAAGATACTATATACATCTATACTGCCCGCCCATAGACTGTGCCAGTCAGCAAAATACTATATACAAGTATACTGCTCGCCCATAGACTCTGCCAGTCAGCAAAATAATATATACACGTATACTGCCCGCCCATAGACTGTGCCAGTCAGCAAGATAATATATACAAGTATACTGCCCGCCCATAGACTTTGCCAGTCAGCAAAATAATATATACATGTATACTGCCCGCCCATAGACTGTGCCAGTCAGCAAAATAATATATACATGTATACTGCCCGCCCATAGACTCTGCCAGTCAGCAAAATAATATATACAAGTATACTGCTCGCCCATAGACTCTGCCAGTCAGCAAAATAATATATACAAGTATACTGCCCGCCCATAGACTCTGCCAGTCAGCAAAATAATATATACAAGTATACTGCCCGCCCATAGACTCTGCCAGTCAGCAAGATAATATATACAAGTATACTGCCCGCCCATAGACTCTGCCAGTCAGCAAGATAATACATACAAGTATACTGCCTGCCCATAGACTGTGCCAGTCAGCAAAATAATATATACAAGTATACTGCCCGCCCATAGACTCTGCCAGTCAGCAAGATAATATATACAAGTATACTGCCCGCCCATAGACTCTGCCAGTCAGCAAGATAATATATACAAGTATACTGCCTGCCCATAGACTGTGCCAGTCAGCAAAATAATATATACAAGTATACTGCCCGCCCATAGACTCTGCCAGTCAGCAAGATAATATATACAAGTATACTGCCCGCTCATAGACTGTGCCAGTCAGCAAGATACTATATACAAGTATACTGCCCGCCCATAGACTCTGCCAGTCAGCAAAATAATATATACAAGTATACTGCCCGCCCATACACTCTGCCAGTCAGCAAACTAATATATACACGTATACTGCCCGCCCATACACTCTGCCAGTCAGCAAGATACTATATACCAGTATACTGCCCGCCCATACACTCTGCCAGTCAGCAAGATACTATATACCAGTATACTGCCCGCTCATACACTCTGCCATTCAGCAAGATACTATATACAAGTATACTGCCCGCCCATAGACTCTGCCAGTCAGCAACATAATATATACAAGTATACTGCCCGCCCATAGACTCTGCCAGTCAGCAAAATAATATATACAAGTATACTGCCTGCCCATAGACTGTGCCAGTCAGCAACATAATATATACATGTATACTGCCCGCCCATAGACTGTGCCAGTCAGCAAAATACTATATACAAGTATACTGCTTGCCCATAGACTCTGCCAGTCAGCAAAATAATATATACACGTATACTGCCCGCCCATAGACTGTGCCAGTCAGCAAGATAATATATACAAGTATACTGCCCGCCCATAGACTGTGCCAGTCAGCAAAATAATATATACATGTATACTGCCTGCCCATAGACTGTGCCAGTCAGCAAAATAATATATACAAGTATACTGCCTGCCCATAGACTCTGCCAGTCAGCAAAATAATATATACAAGTATACTGCCTGCCCATAGACTCTGCCAGTCAGCAAAATAATATATACAAGTATACTGCCCGCCCATAGACTCTGCCAGTCAGCAAGATAATATATACAAGTATACTGCCCGCTCATAGACTGTGCCAGTCAGCAAGATACTATATACAAGTATACTGCCCGCCCATAGACTGTGCCAGTCAGCAAAATAATATATACACGTATACTGCCCGCCCATACACTCTGCCAGTCAGCAAAATAATATATACATGTATACTGCCCGCCCATACACTCTGCCAGTCAGCAAAATAATATATACAAGTATACTGCCCGCCCATAGACTCTGCCAGTCAGCAAAATAATATATACAAGTATACTGCCCGCCCATAGACTGTGCCAGTCAGCAACATAATATATACAAGTATACTGCCTGCCCATAGACTCTGCCAGTCAGCAACATAATATATACATGTATACTGCCCGCCCATAGACTTTGCCAGTCAGCAAAATAATATATACATGTATACTGCCCGCCCATAGACTCTGCCAGTCAGCAAAATAATATATACATGTATACTGCCCGCCCATAGACTCTGCCAGTCAGCAAAATAATATATACAAGTATACTGCCCGCCCATAGACTCTGCCAGTCAGCAAAATAATATATACAAGTATACTGCCCGCCCATAGACTGTGCCAGTCAGCAAAATAATATATACAAGTATACTGCCCGCCCATAGACTCTGCCAGTCAGCAAAATAATATATACAAGTATACTGCCCGCCCATAGACTCTGCCAGTCAGCAAGATAATATATACAAGTATACTGCCTGCTCATAGACTGTGCCAGTCAGCAAGATACTATATACAAGTATACTGCCCGCCCATACACTCTGCCAGTCAGCAAGATACTATATACAAGTATACTGCCCGCCGATAGACTGTGCCAGTCAGCAAGATACTATATACAAGTATACTGCCCGCCCATAGACTGTGCCAGTCAGCAAAATAATATATACACGTATACTGCCCGCCCATACACTCTGCCAGTCAGCAAGATACTATATACCAGTATACTGCCCGCCCATACACTCTGCCAGTCAGCAAGATACTATATACCAGTATACTGCCCGCCCATAGACTCTGCCAGTCAGCAAAATAATATATTCAAGTATACTGCCCGCCCATAGACTCTGCCAGTCAGCAAAATAATATATACATGTATACTGCCCGCCCATAGACTGTGCCAGTCAGCAAAATACTATATACAAGTATACTGCCCGCCCATAGACTCTGCCAGTCAGCAAAATAATATATACACGTATACTGCCCGCCCATAGACTGTGCCAGTCAGCAAGATACTATATACATGTATACTGCCCGCCCATAGACTGTGCCAGTCAGCAAGATACTATATACATGTATACTGCCCGCCCATAGACTGTGCCAGTCAGCAAAATACTATATACAAGTATACTGCTCGCCCATAAACTCTGCCAGTCAGCAAAATAATATATACACGTATACTGCCCGCCCATAGACTGTGCCAGTCAGCAAGATAATATATACAAGTATACTGCCCGCCCATAGACTGTGCCAGTCAGCAAAATAATATATACATGTATACTGCCCGCCCATAGACTGTGCCAGTCAGAAAAATAATATATACATGTATACTGCCCGCCCATAGACTCTGCCAGTCAGCAAAATAATATATACAAGTATACTGCCCGCCCATAGACTCTGCCAGTCAGCAAAATAATATATACAAGTATACTGCCCGCCCATAGACTCTGCCAGTCAGCAAGATAATATATACAAGTATACTGCCTGCCCATAGACTGTGCCAGTCAGCAAAATAATATATACAAGTATACTGCCCGCCCATAGACTCTGCCAGTCAGCAAGATAATATATACAAGTATACTGCCCGCCTATAGACTCTGCCAGTCAGCAAGATAATATATACAAGTATACTGCCCGCTCATAGACTGTGCCAGTCAGCAAGATACTATATACAAGTATACTGTCCGCCCATAGACTCTGCCAGTCAGCAAAATAATATATACAAGTATACTGCCCGCCCATACACTCTGCCAGTCAGCAAACTAATATATACACGTATACTGCCCGCCCATACACTCTGCTAGTCAGCAAGATACTATATACCAGTATACTGCCCGCCCATACACTCTGCCAGTCAGCAAGATACTATATACCAGTATACTGCCCGCCCATAGACTCTGCCAGTCAGCAAAATAATATATACAAGTATACTGCCTGCCCATAGACTGTGCCAGTCAGCAACATAATATATACATGTATCCTGCCCGCCCATAGACTCTGTCAGTCAGCAACATAATATATACAAGTATACTGCCCGCCCATAGACTCTGCCAGTCAGCAAAATAATATATACAAGTATACTGCCTGCCCATAGACTGTGCCAGTCAGCAACATAATATATACATGTATACTACCCGCCCATAGACTGTGCCAGTCAGCAAAATAATATATACAAGTATACTGCCTGCCCATAGACTGTGCCAGTCAGCAACATAATATATACATGTATACTACCCGCCCATAGACTGTGCCAGTCAGCAAAATAATATATACATGTATACTGCCTGCCCATAGACTGTGCCAGTCAGCAAAATAATATATACAAGTATACTGCCCGCCCATAGACTCTGCCAGTCAGCAAAATAATATATACAAGTATACTGCCCGCCCATAGACTCTGCCAGTCAGCAAGATACTATATACAAGTATACTGCCCGCCCATACACTCTGCCAGTCAGCAAGATACTATATACAAGTATACTGCCCGCCCATAGACTGTGCCAGTCAGCAAGATACTATATACAAGTATACTGCCCGCCCATAGACTCTGCCAGTCAGCAAAATAATACATACAAGTATACTGCCCGCCCATAGACTGTGCCAGTCAGCAACATAATATATACAAGTATACTGCCTGCCCATAGACTCTGCCAGTCAGCAACATAATATATACATGTATACTGCCCGCCCATAGACTCTGCCAGTCAGCAAAATAATATATACATGTATACTGCCCGCCCATAGACTCTGCCAGTCAGCAAAATAATATATACATGTATACTGCCCGCCCATAGACTCTGCCAGTCAGCAAAATAATATATACAAGTATACTGCCTGTCCATAGACTCTGCCAGTCAAACAAAATAATATATACAAGTATACTGCCTGCCCATAGACTGTGCCAGTCAGCAAAATAATATATACAAGTATACTGCATGCCCATAGACTCTGCCAGTCAGCAAGATACTATATACAAGTATACTGCCCGCCCATACACTCTGCCAGTCAGCAAACTAATATATACAAGTATACTGCCTGCCCATACACTCTGCCAGTCAGCAAACTAATATATACACGTATACTGCCCGCCCATACACTCTGCCAGTCAGCAAGATACTATATACCAGTATACTGCCCGCCCATACACTCTGCCAGTCAGCAAGATACTATATACCAGTATACTGCCCGCCCATAGACTCTGCCAGTCAGCAAAATAATATGTACAAGTATACTGCCCGCCCATAGACTCTGCCAGTCAGCAAGATACTATATACAAGTATACTGCCCGCCCATAGACTGTGCCAGTCAGCAAAATACTATATACAAGTATAATGCTCGCCCATAGACTCTGCCAGTCAGCAAAATAATATATACACGTATACTGCCCGCCCATAGACTGTGCCAGTCAGCAAGATAATATATACAAGTATACTGCCCGCCCATAGACTGTGCCAGTCAGCAAAATAATATATACATGTATACTGCCCGCCCATAGACTGTGCCAGTCAGCAAGATACTATATACATGTATACTGCCCGCCCATAGACTGTGCCAGTCAGCAAAATACTATATACAAGTATACTGCTCGCCCATAGACTCTGCCAGTCAGCAAAATAATATATACACATATACTGCCCGCCCATAGACTGTGCCAGTCAGCAAGATAATATATACAAGTATACTGCCCGCCCATAGACTGTGCCAGTCAGCAAAATAATATATACATGTATTCTGCCCGCCCATAGACTGTGCCAGTCAGCAAAATAATATATACAAGTATACTGCCCGCCCATAGACTCTGCCAGTCAGCAAGATAATATATACAAGTATACTGCCCGCCCATAGACTCTGCCAGTCAGCAAGATAATATATACAAGTATACTGCCCGCCCATAGACTCTGCCAGTCAGCAAGATACTATATACAAGTATACTGCCCGCCCACAGACTCTGCCAGTCAGCAAAATAATATATACAAGTATACTGCCCGCCCATACACTCTGCCAGTCAGCAAACTAATATATACACGTATACTGCCCGCCCATACACTCTGCCAGTCAGCAAGATACTATATACCAGTATACTGCCCGCTCATACACTCTGCCAGTCAGCAAGATACTATATACAAGTATACTGCCCGCCCATAGACTCTGCCAGTCAGCAACATAATATATACAAGTATACTGCCCGCCCATAGACTCTGCCAGTCAGCAAAATAATATATACAAGTATACTGCCTGCCCATAGACTGTGCCAGTCAGCAACATAATATATACATGTATACTGCCCGCCCATAGACTGTGCCAGTCAGCAAAATACTATATACAAGTATACTGCTCGCCCATAGACTCTGCCAGTCAGCAAAATAATATATACACGTATACTGCCCGCGCATAGACTGTGCCAGTCAGCAAGATAATATATACAAGTATACTGCCCGCCCATAGACTGTGCCAGTCAGCAAAATAATATATACATGTATACTGCCCGCCCATAGACTGTGCCAGTCAGCAAAAAAATATATACAAGTATACTGCCCGCCCATAGACTCTGCCAGTCAGCAAAATAATATATACAAGTATACTGCCCGCCCATAGACTGTGCCAGTCAGCAAGATAATATATACAAGTATACTGCCCGCTCATAGACTGTGCCAGTCAGCAAGATACTATATACAAGTATACTGCCCGCCCATACACTCTGCCAGTCAGCAAGATACTATATACAAGTATACTGCCCGCCCATAGACTGTGCCAGTCAGCAAGATACTATATACAAGTATACTGCCCGCCCATAGACTGTGCCAGTCAGCAACATAATATATACAAGTATACTGCCTGCCCATAGACTCTGCCAGTCAGCAACATAATATATACATGTATACTGCCCGCCCATAGACTCTGCCAGTCAGCAAAATAATATATACATGTATACTGCCCGCCCATAGACTCTGCCAGTCAGCAAAATAATATATACATGTATACTGCCCGCCCATAGACTCTGCCAGTCAGCAAAATAATATATACAAGTATACTGCCTGCCCATAGACTCTGCCAGTCAAACAAAATAATATGTACAAGTATACTGCCTGCCCATAGACTGTGCCAGTCAGCAAAATAATATATACAAGTATACTGCATGCCCATAGACTCTGCCAGTCAGCAAGATACTATATACAATTATACTGCCCGCCCATAGACTGTGCCAGTAAGCAAAATAATATATACAAGTATACTGCCTGCCCATAGACTGTGCCAGTCAGCAACATAATATATACAAGTATACTGCCTGCCCATAGACTCTGCCAGTCAGCAACATAATATATACATGTATACTGCCCGCCGATAGACTCTGCCAGTCAGCAAAATAATATATACATGTATACTGCCCGCCCATAGACTCTGCCAGTCAGCAAAATAATATATACATGTATACTGCCCGCCCATAGACTCTGCCAGTCAGCAAAATAATATATACAAGTATACTGCCCGCCCATAGACTGTGCCAGTCAGCAAAATAATATATACAAGTATACTGCCCGCCCATAGACTCTGCCAGTCAGCAAAATAATATATACAAGTATACTGCCCGCCCATAGACTCTGCCAGTCAGCAAAATAATATATACAAGTATACTGCCCGCCCATAGACTGTGCCAGTCAGCAACATAATATATACAAGTATACTGCCTGCCCATAGACTCTGCCAGTCAGCAACATAATATATACATGTATACTGCCCGCCCATAGACTCTGCCAGTCAGCAAAATAATATATACATGTATACTGCCCGCCCATAGACTCTGCCAGTCAGCAAAATAATATATACAAGTATACTGCCTGCCCATAGACTCTGCCAGTCAAACAAAATAATATATACAAGTATACTGCCTGCCCATAGACTGTGCCAGTCAGCAAAATAATATATACAAGTATACTGCATGCCCATAGACTCTGCCAGTCAGCAAGATACTATATACAATTATACTGCCCGCCCATAGACTGTGCCAGTAAGCAAAATAATATATACAAGTATACTGCCTGCCCATAGACTGTGCCAGTCAGCAACATAATATATACAAGTATACTGCCTGCCCATAGACTCTGCCAGTCAGGAACATAATATATACATGTATACTGCCCGCCGATAGACTCTGCCAGTCAGCAAAATAATATATACATGTATACTGCCCGCCCATAGACTCTGCCAGTCAGCAAAATAATATATACATGTATACTGCCCGCCCATAGACTCTGCCAGTCAGCAAAATAATATATACAAGTATACTGCCCGCCCATAGACTGTGCCAGTCAGCAAAATAATATATACAAGTATACTGCCCGCCCATAGACTCTGCCAGTCTGCAAAATAATATATACAAGTATACTGCCCGCCCATAGACTCTGCCAGTCAGCAAAATAATATATACAAGTATACTGCCCGCCCATAGACTGTGCCAGTCAGCAACATAATATATACAAGTATACTGCCTGCCCATAGACTCTGCCAGTCAGCAACATAATATATACATGTATACTGCCCGCCCATAGACTCTGCCAGTCAGCAAAATAATATATACATGTATACTGCCCGCCCATAGACTCTGCCGGTCAGCAAGATAATATATACAAGTATACTGCCCGCTCAAAGACTGTGCCAGTCAGCAAGATACTATATACAAGTATACTGCCCGCCCATACACTCTGCCAGTTAGCAAGATACTATATACAAGTATACTGCCCGCCCATAGACTGTGCCAGTCAGCAAAATAATATATACACGTATACTGCCCGCCCATACACTCTGCCAGTCAGCAAGATACTATATACAAGTATACTGCCCGCCCATAGACTCTGCCAGTCAGCAAAATAATATATACAAGTATACTGTCTGCCCATAGACTCTGCCAGTCAGCAACATAATATATACATGTATACTGCCCTCCCATAGACTCTGCCAGTCAGCAAAATAATATATACATGTATACTGCCCGCCCATAGACTATGCCAGTCAGCAAAATAATATATACATGTATACTGCCCGCCCATAGACTCTGCCAGTCAGCAAAATAATATATACAAGTATACTGCCTGCCCATAGACTCTGCCAGTCAAACAAAATAATATATACAAGTATACTGCCTGCCCATAGACTGTGCCAGTCAGCAAAATAATATATACAAGTATACTGCATGCCCATAGACTCTGCCAGTCAGCAAGATACTATATACAAGTATACTGCCCGCCCATAGACTGTGCCAGTCAGCACGATACTATATACATGTATACTGCCCGCCCATAGACTCTGCCAGTCAGCAAGATACTATATACACGTATACTGCCCGCCCATACACTCTGCCAGTCAGCAAGATACTATATACAAGTATACTGCCCGCCCATAGACTGTGCCAGTCAGCAACATAATATATACACGTATACTGCCCGCCCATAGACTGTGCCAGTCAGCAAAATAATATATACACGTATACTGCCCGCCTATAGACTCTGCCAGTAAGCAAGATAATATATACTAGTATACTGCCCGCCCATAGACTCTGCCAGTCAGCAACATAATATATACATGTATACTGCCCGCCCATAGACTCTGTCAGTCAGCAAAATAATATATACATGTATACTGCCCGCCCATAGACTCTGCTAGTCAGCAAAATAATATATACATGTATACTGCCCGCCCATAGACTCTGCCAGTCAGCAAAATAATATATACATGTATACTGCCAGCCCATAGACTGGGCCAGTCAGCAAAATACTATATACAAGTATACTGCCCGCCCATAGACTGTGCCAGTCAGCAACATAATATATACAAGTATACTGCCCGCCCATAGACTGTGCTCGTCAGCAAAATAATATATACACGTATACTGCATGCCCATAGACTGTGCCAGTCAGCAAGATACTATATACAAGTATACTGCCCGCCCATAGACTGTGCCAGTCAGCAAAATAATATATACAAGTATACTGCCCGCCCATAGACTGTGCCAGTCAGCAAAATAATATATACAAGTATACTGCCCGCCCATACACTGTGCCAGTAAGCAAAATAATATATACAAGTATACTGCCCGCCCATAGACTGTGCCAGTCAGCAAAATAATATATACACGTATACTGCATGCCCATAGACTGTGCCAGTCAGCAAGATACTATATACAAGTATACTGCCCGCCCATAGACTCTGCCAGTCAGCACAATAATATATACAAGTATACTGCCCGCCCATAGACTTTGCCAGTCAGCAAGATACTATATACAAGTATACTGCCGCCCATAGACTGTGCCAGTCAGCAAAATAATATATACAAGTATACTGCCCGCCCATAGACTCTGCCAGTCAGCAACATAATATATACAAGTATACTGCCCGCCCATACACTATGCTAGTCAGCAAAATACTATATACAAGTATACTGCCCGCCCACAGACTCTGCCAGTCAGCACAATAATATATACAAGTATACTGCCCGCCCATACACTCTGCCAGTCAGCAAACTAATATATACACGTATACTGCCCGCCCATAGACTGTGCCAGTCAGCAAGATAATATATACAAGTATACTTCCTGCCCATAGACTGTGCCAGTCAGCAAAATGATATATACAAGTATACTGCCTGCCCATAGACTGTGCCAGTCAGCAACATAATATATACAAGTATACTGCCCGCTCATAGACTGTGCCAGTCAGCACAATAATATATACATGTATACTGCCCGCCCATAGACTGTGCCAGTCAGCAAAATACTATATACAAGTATACTGCCCGCCCATAGACTCTGCCAGTCAGCAAGATACTATATACAAGTATACTGCCCGCCCATAGACTGTGCCAGTCTGCAAAATAATATATACAAGTATACTGCCGGCCCATAGACTGTGCCAGTCAGCAAAATAATATATACAAATATACTGCCCGCCCATAGACTGTGCCAGTCAGCAAAATAATATACACAAGTATACTGCCCGCCCATAGACTGTGCCAGTCAGCAAAATAATATATACAAGTATACTGCCCGCCCATAGACTGTGCCAGTCAGCAAAATAATATATACAAGTATATTGCCCGCCCATAGACTGTGCCAGTCAGCAAAATAATATACACAAGTATACTGCCCGCCCATAGACTCTGCCAGTCAGCAAAATAATATACACAAGTATACTGCCCGCCCATAGACTCTGCCAGTCAGCACAATAATATATACAAGTATACTGCCCGCCCATACACTGTGCCAGTCAGTAAGATACTATATACAAGTATACTGCCCGCCCATAGACTCTGCCAGTCAGCAAGATACTATATACAAGTATACTGCCCGCCCATAGACTCTGCCAGTCAGCAACATAATATATACAAGTATACTGCCCGCCCATAGACTCTGCCAGTCAGCAAAATAATATATACAAGTATACTGCCTGCCCATAGACTGTGCCAGTCAGCAACATAATATATACATGTATACTGCCCGCCCATAGACTGTGCCAGTCAGCAAAATACTATATACAAGTATACTGCCTGCCCATAGACTGTGCCAGTCAGCAAAATAATATATACACGTATACTGCCCGCCTATAGACTCTGTCAGTCAGCAAAATAATATATACATGTATACTGCCCGCCCATAGACTCTGCTAGTCAGCAAAATAATATATACATGTATACTGCCCGCCCATAGACTCTGCCAGTCAGCAAAATAATATATACATGTATACTGCCCGCCCATAGACTGGGCCAGTCAGCAAAATACTATATACAAGTATACTGCCCGCCCATAGACTGTGCCAGTCAGCAACATAATATATACAAGTATACTGCCCGCCCATAGACTGTGCCCGTCAGCAAAATAATATATACACGTATACTGCATGCCCATAGACTGTGCCAGTCAGCAAGATACTATATACAAGTATACTGCCCGCCCATAGACTGTGCCAGTCAGCAAAATAATATATACAAGTATACTGCCCGCCCATAGACTGTGCCAGTCAGCAAAATAATATATACAAGTATACTGCCCGCCCATACACTGTGCCAGTAAGCAAAATAATATATACAAGTATACTGCCCGCCCATAGACTGTGCCAGTCAGCAAAATAATATATACACGTATACTGCATGCCCATAGACTGTGCCAGTCAGCAAGATACTATATACAAGTATACTGCCCGCCCATAGACTCTGCCAGTCAGCACAATAATATATACAAGTATACTGCCCGCCCATAGACTTTGCCAGTCAGCAAGATACTATATACAAGTATACTGCCCGCCCATAGACTGTGCCAGTCAGCAAAATAATATATACAAGTATACTGCCCGCCCATACACTATGCTAGTCAGCAAAATACTATATACAAGTATACTGCCCGCCCACAGACTCTGCCAGTCAGCACAATAATATATACAAGTATACTGCCCGCCCATACACTCTGCCAGTCAGCAAACTAATATATACACGTATACTGCCCGCCCATAGACTGTGCCAGTCAGCAAGATAATATATACAAGTATACTTCCTGCCCATAGACTGTGCCAGTCAGCAAAATGATATATACAAGTATACTGCCTGCCCATAGACTGTGCCAGTCAGCAAAATACTATATACAAGTATACTGCCCGCCCATAGACTGTGCCAGTCAGCAACATAATATATACAAGTATACTGCCCGCTCATAGACTGTGCCAGTCAGCACAATAATATATACATGTATACTGCCCGCCCATAGACTCTGCCAGTCAGCAAGATACTATATACAAGTATACTGCCCGCCCATAGACTCTGCCAGTCTGCAAAATAATATATACAAGTATACTGCCCGCCCATAGACTGTGCCAGTCAGCAAAATAATATATACAAATATACTGCCCGCCCATAGACTGTGCCAGTCAGCAAAATAATATACACAAGTATACTGCCCGCCCATAGACTGTGCCAGTCAGCAAAATAATATATACAAGTATACTGCCCGCCCATAGACTGTGCCAGTCAGCAAAATAATATATACAAGTATATTGCCCGCCCATAGACTGTGCCAGTCAGCAAAATAATATACACAAGTATACTGCCCGCCCATAGACTCTGCCAGTCAGCAAAATAATATACACAAGTATACTGCCCGCCCATAGACTCTGCCAGTCAGCACAATAATATATACAAGTATACTGCCCGCCCATACACTGTGCCAGTCAGTAAGATACTATATACAAGTATACTGCCCGCCCATAGACTCTGCCAGTCAGCAAGATACTATATACAAGTATACTGCCCGCCCATAGACTGTGCCAGTCAGCAAAATAATATATACATGTATACTGCCCGCCCATACACTGTGCCAGTAAGCAAAATAATATATACAAGTATACTGCCCGCCCATAGACTGTGCCAGTCAGCAAAATAATATATACACGTATACTGCATGCCCATAGACTGTGCCAGTCAGCAAGATACTATATACAAGTATTCTGCCCGCCCATAGACTCTGCCAGTCAGCACAATAATATATACAAGTATAATGCCCGCCCATAGACTTTGCCAGTCAGCAAGATACTATATACAAGTATACTGCCCGCCCATAGACTGTGCCAGTCAGCAAAATAATATATACAAGTATACTGCCCGCCCATACACTATGCTAGTCAGCAAAATACTATATACAAGTATACTGCCCGCCCACAGACTCTGCCAGTCAGCACAATAATATATACAAGTATACTGCCCGCCCATACACTCTGCCAGTCAGCAAACTAATATATACACGTATACTGCCCGCCCATAGACTGTGCCAGTCAGCAAGATAATATATACAAGTATACTTCCTGCCCATAGACTGTGCCAGTCAGCAAAATGATATATACAAGTATACTGCCTGCCCATAGACTGTGCCAGTCAGCAAAATACTATATACAAGTATAATGCCCGCCCATAGACTGTGCCAGTCAGCAACATAATATATACAAGTATACTGCCCGCTCATAGACTGTGCCAGTCAGCACAATAATATATACATGTATACTGCCCGCCCATAGACTCTGCCAGTCAGCAAGATACTATATACAAGTATACTGCCCGCCCATAGACTCTGCCAGTCTGCAAAATAATATATACAAGTATACTGCCCGCCCATAGACTGTGCCAGTCAGCAAAATAATATATACAAATATACTGCCCGCCCATAGACTGTGCCAGTCAGCAAAATAATATACACAAGTATACTGCCCGCCCATAGACTGTGCCAGTCAGCAAAATAATATATACAAGTATACTGCCCGCCCATAGACTGTGCCAGTCAGCAAAATAATATATACAAGTATATTGCCCGCCCATAGACTGTGCCAGTCAGCAAAATAATATACACAAGTATACTGCCCGCCCATAGACTCTGCCAGTCAGCAAAATAATATACACAAGTATACTGCCCGCCCATAGACTCTGCCAGTCAGCACAATAATATATACAAGTATACTGCCCGCCCATACACTGTGCCAGTCAGTAAGATACTATATACAAGTATACTGCCCGCCCATAGACTCTGCCAGTCAGCAAGATACTATATACAAGTATACTGCCCGCCCATAGACTGTGCCAGTCAGCAAAATAATATATACATGTATACTGCCCGCCCATAGACTGTGCCAGTCAGCAAAATAATATACACAAGTATACTGCCCGCCCATAGACTGTGCCAGTCAGCAAAATAATATATACATGTATACTGCATGCCCATAGACTCTGCCAGTCAGCACAATAATATATACAAGTATACTGCCAGCTCATAGACTCTGCCAGTCAGCAAAATAATATATACAAGTATACTGCCTACCCATAGACTCTGCCAGTCAGCAAAATACTATATACAAGTATACTGCCCGCCCATAGACTCTGCCAGTCAGCAAAATACTATATGCAAGTATACTGCCCGCCCATAGACTCTGCCAGTCAGCAAAATAATATATACAAGTATATTGCCCGCCCATAGACTGTGCCAGTCAGCAAAATAATATATACAAGTATACTGCTCGCCCATAGACTGTGCCAGTAAGCAAAATAATATACACAAGTATACTGCCCGCCCATAGACTCTGCCAGTCAGTAAAATAATATATACATGTATACTGCATGCCCATAGACTCTGCCAGTCAGCAAAATAATATATACATGTATACTGCCCACCCATACACTCTGCCAGTCAGCAAGATACTATATACAAATATACTGCCCGCTCATAGACTGTGCCAGTCAGCAAGATACTATATACCAGTATACTGCCCGCCCATAGACTCTGCCAGTCAGCAAAATAATATATACAAGTATACTGCCTACCCATAGACTCTGCCAGTCAGCAAAATACTATATACAAGTATACTGCCCGCCCATAGACTCTGCCAGTCAGCAAAATACTATATACAAGTATACTGCCCGCCCATAGACTCTGCCAGTCAGCAAAATAATATATACAAGTATACTGCCCGCCCATAGACTGTGCCAGTCAGCAAGATACTATATACAAGTATACTGCCCGCCCATAGACTCTGCCAGTCAGCAAAATACTATATACAAATATACTGCCTGCCCATAGACTCTTCCAGTCAGCAAAATACTATATACAAATATACTGCCCGCCCATAGACTCTGCCAGTCAGCAAAATAATATATACAAGTATACTGTCCAGCCATAGACTCTGCCAGTCAGCAAGATACTATATACAAGTATACTGCCCGCCCATAGACTGTGCCAGTCAGCAAAATAATATATACAAGTATACTGCCCGCCCATAGACTGTGCCAGTCAGCAAGATAATATATACAAGTATACTGCCCGCCCATAGACTGTGCCAGTCAGCAAAATAATATATACAAGTATACTGCCTGCCCATAGACTGTGCCAGTCAGCAAAATAATATACACAAGTATACTGCCCGCCCATAGACTGTGCCAGTCAGCAAAATAATATATACAAGTATAATACCCGCCCATAGACTGTGCCAGTCAGCAAAATAATATATACACGTATACTGCCCGCCTATAGACTCTGCCAGTAAGCAAGATAATATATACTAGTATACTGCCCGCCCATAGACTCTGCCAGTCAGCAACATAATATATACATGTATACTGCCCGCCCATAGACTCTGTCAGTCAGCAAAATAATATATACATGTATACTGCCCGCCCATAGACTCTGCTAGTCAGCAAAATAATATATACATGTATACTGCCCGCCCATAGACTCTGCCAGTCAGCAAAATAATATATACATGTATACTGCCCGCCCATAGACTCTGTCAGTCAGCAAAATAATATATACATGTATACTGCCCGCCCATAGACTCTGCTAGTCAGCAAAATAATATATACATGTATACTGCCCGCCCATAGACTCTGCCAGTCAGCAAAATAATATATACATGTATACTGCCCGCCCATAGACTGGGCCAGTCAGCAAAATACTATATACAAGTATACTGCCCGCCCATAGACTGTGCCAGTCAGCAACATAATATATACAAGTATACTGCCCGCCCATAGACTGTGCCCGTCAGCAAAATAATATATACACGTATACTGCATGCCCATAGACTGTGCCAGTCAGCAAGATACTATATACAAGTATACTGCCCGCCCATAGACTCTGCCAGTCAGCAAAATACTATATACAAATATACTGCCTGCCCATAGACTCTTCCAGTCAGCAAAATACTATATACAAATATACTGCCCGCCCATAGACTCTGCCAGTCAGCAAAATAATATATACAAGTATACTGTCCAGCCATAGACTCTGCCAGTCAGCAAGATACTATATACAAGTATACTGCCCGCCCATAGACTGTGCCAGTCAGCAAAATAATATATACAAGTATACTGCCCGCCCATAGACTGTGCCAGTCAGCAAGATAATATATACAAGTATACTGCCCGCCCATAGACTGTGCCAGTCAGCAAAATAATATATACAAGTATACTGCCTGCCCATAGACTGTGCCAGTCAGCAAAATAATATACACAAGTATACTGCCCGCCCATAGACTGTGCCAGTCAGCAAAATAATATATACAAGTATAATACCCGCCCATAGACTGTGCCAGTCAGCAAAATAATATATACACGTATACTGCCCGCCTATAGACTCTGCCAGTAAGCAAGATAATATATACTAGTATACTGCCCGCCCATAGACTCTGCCAGTCAGCAACATAATATATACATGTATACTGCCCGCCCATAGACTCTGTCAGTCAGCAAAATAATATATACATGTATACTGCCCGCCCATAGACTCTGCTAGTCAGCAAAATAATATATACATGTATACTGCCCGCCCATAGACTCTGCCAGTCAGCAAAATAATATATACATGTATACTGCCCGCCCATAGACTCTGTCAGTCAGCAAAATAATATATACATGTATACTGCCCGCCCATAGACTCTGCTAGTCAGCAAAATAATATATACATGTATACTGCCCGCCCATAGACTCTGCCAGTCAGCAAAATAATATATACATGTATACTGCCCGCCCATAGACTGGGCCAGTCAGCAAAATACTATATACAAGTATACTGCCCGCCCATAGACTGTGCCAGTCAGCAACATAATATATACAAGTATACTGCCCGCCCATAGACTGTGCCCGTCAGCAAAATAATATATACACGTATACTGCATGCCCATAGACTGTGCCAGTCAGCAAGATACTATATACAAGTATACTGCCCGCCCATAGACTGTGCCAGTCAGCAAAATAATATATACAAGTATACTGCCCGCCCATAGACTGTGCCAGTCAGCAAAATAATATATACAAGTATACTGCCCGCCCATACACTGTGCCAGTAAGCAAAATAATATATACAAGTATACTGCCCGCCCATAGACTGTGCCAGTCAGCAAAATAATATATACACGTATACTGCATGCCCATAGACTGTGCCAGTCAGCAAGATACTATATACAAGTATACTGCCCGCCCATAGACTCTGCCAGTCAGCACAATAATATATACAAGTATACTGCCCGCCCATAGACTTTGCCAGTCAGCAAGATACTATATACAAGTATACTGCCCGCCCATAGACTGTGCCAGTCAGCAAAATAATATATACAAGTATACTGCCCGCCCATAGACTCTGCCAGTCAGCAACATAATATATACAAGTATACTGCCCGCCCATACACTATGCTAGTCAGCAAAATACTATATACAAGTATACTGCCCGCCCACAGACTCTGCCAGTCAGCACAATAATATATACAAGTATACTGCCCGCCCATACACTCTGCCAGTCAGCAAACTAATATATACACGTATACTGCCCGCCCATAGACTGTGCCAGTCAGCAAGATAATATATACAAGTATACTTCCTGCCCATAGACTGTGCCAGTCAGCAAAATGATATATACAAGTATACTGCCTGCCCATAGACTGTGCCAGTCAGCAAAATACTATATACAAGTATACTGCCCGCCCATAGACTGTGCCAGTCAGCAACATAATATATACAAGTATACTGCCCGCTCATAGACTGTGCCAGTCAGCACAATAATATATACATGTATACTGCCCGCCCATAGACTGTGCCAGTCAGCAAAATACTATATACAAGTATACTGCCCGCCCATAGACTCTGCCAGTCAGCAAGATACTATATACAAGTATACTGCCCGCCCATAGACTGTGCCAGTCTGCAAAATAATATATACAAGTATACTGCCCGCCCATAGACTGTGCCAGTCAGCAAAATAATATATACAAATATACTGCCCGCCCATAGACTGTGCCAGTCAGCAAAATAATATACACAAGTATACTGCCCGCCCATAGACTGTGCCAGTCAGCAAAATAATATATACAAGTATACTGCCCGCCCATAGACTGTGCCAGTCAGCAAAATAATATATACAAGTATATTGCCCGCCCATAGACTGTGCCAGTCAGCAAAATAATATACACAAGTATAGTGCCCGCCCATAGACTCTGCCAGTCAGCAAAATAATATACACAAGTATACTGCCCGCCCATAGACTCTGCTAGTCAGCACAATAATATATACAAGTATACTGCCTGCCCATACACTGTGCCAGTCAGTAAGATACTATATACAAGTATACTGCCCGCCCATAGACTCTGCCAGTCAGCAAGATACTATATACAAGTATACTGCCCGCCCATAGACTCTGCCAGTCAGCAACATAATATATACAAGTATACTGCCCGCCCATAGACTCTGCCAGTCAGCAAAATAATATATACAAGTATACTGCCTGCCCATAGACTGTGCCAGTCAGCAACATAATATATACATGTATACTGCCCGCCCATAGACTGTGCCAGTCAGCAAAATACTATATACAAGTATACTGCCTGCCCATAGACTGTGCCAGTCAGCAAAATAATATATACACGTATACTGCCCGCCTATAGACTCTGCCAGTAAGCAAGATAATATATACTAGTATACTGCCCGCCCATAGACTCTGCCAGTCAGCAACATAATATGTACAAGTATACTGCCCGCCCATAGACTCTGCCAGTCAGCAAAATAATATATACATGTATACTGCCCGCCCATAGACTGGGCCAGTCAGCAAAATACTATATACAAGTATACTGCCCGCCCATAGACTGTGCCAGTCAGCAACATAATATATACAAGTATACTGCCCGCCCATAGACTGTGCCCGTCAGCAAAATAATATATACACGTATACTGCATGCCCATAGACTGTGCCAGTCAGCAAGATACTATATAAAAGTATACTGCCCGCCCATAGACTGTGCCAGTCAGCAAAATAATATATACAAGTATACTGCCCGCCCATACACTGTGCCAGTAAGCAAAATAATATATACATGTATACTGCCCGCCCATAGACTCTGTCAGTCAGCAAAATAATATTTACATGTATACTGCCCGCCCATAGACTCTGCTAGTCAGCAAAATAATATATACATGTATACTGCCCGCCCATAGACTCTGCCAGTCAGCAAAATAATATATACATGTATACTGCCCGCCCATAGACTGGGCCAGTCAGCAAAATACTATATACAAGTATACTGCCCGCCCATAGACTGTGCCAGTCAGCAACATAATATATACAAGTATACTGCCCGCCCATAGACTGTGCCCGTCAGCAAAATAATATATACACGTATACTGCATGCCCATAGACTGTGCCAGTCAGCAAGATACTATATACAAGTATACTGCCCGCCCATAGACTGTGCCAGTCAGCAAAATAATATATACAAGTATACTGCCCGCCCATAGACTGTGCCAGTCAGCAAAATAATATATACAAGTATACTGCCCGCCCATACACTGTGCCAGTAAGCAAAATAATATATACAAGTATACTGCCCGCCCATAGACTGTGCCAGTCAGCAAAATAATATATACACGTATACTGCATGCCCATAGACTGTGCCAGTCAGCAAGATACTATATACAAGTATACTGCCCGCCCATAGACTCTGCCAGTCAGCACAATAATATATACAAGTATACTGCCCGCCCATAGACTTTGCCAGTCAGCAAGATACTATATACAAGTATACTGCCCGCCCATAGACTGTGCCAGTCAGCAAAATAATATATACAAGTATACCGCCCGCCCATACACTATGCTAGTCAGCAAAATACTATATACAAGTATACTGCCCGCCCACAGACTCTGCCAGTCAGCACAATAATATATACAAGTATACTGCCCGCCCATACACTCTGCCAGTCAGTAAACTAATATATACACGTATACTGCCCGCCCATAGACTGTGCCAGTCAGCAAGATAATATATACAAGTATACGTCCTGCCCATAGACTGTGCCAGTCAGCAAAATGATATATACAAGTATACTGCCTGCCCATAGACTGTGCCAGTCAGCAAAATACTATATACAAGTATACTGCCCGCCCATAGACTGTGCCAGTCAGCAACATAATATATACAAGTATACTGCCCGCTCATAGACTGTGCCAGTCAGCACAATAATATATACATGTATACTGCCCGCCCATAGACTGTGCCAGTCAGCAAAATACTATATACAAGTATACTGCCCGCCCATAGACTCTGCCAGTCAGCAAGATACTATATACAAGTATACTGCCCGCCCATAGACTGTGCCAGTCTGCAAAATAATATATACAAGTATACTGCCCGCCCATAGACTGTGCCAGTCAGCAAAATAATATATACAAATATACTGCCCGCCCATAGACTGTGCCAGTCAGCAAAATAATATACACAAGTATACTGCCCGCCCATAGACTGTGCCAGTCAGCAAAATAATATATACAAGTATACTGCCCGCCCATAGACTGTGCCAGTCAGCAAAATAATATATACAAGTATATTGCCCGCCCATAGACTGTGCCAGTTAGCAAAATAATATACACAAGTATACTGCCCGCCCATAGACTCTGCCAGTCAGCAAAATAATATACACAAGTATACTGCCCGCCCATAGACTGTGCCAGTCAGCACAATAATATATACAAGTATACTGCCCGCCCATAGACTGTGCCAGTCAGCAAAATAATATATACAAATATACTGCCCGCCCATAGACTGTGCCAGTCAGCAAAATAATATACACAAGTATACTGCCCGCCCATAGACTGTGCCAGTCAGCAAAATAATATATACAAGTATACTGCCCGCCCATAGACTGTGCCAGTCAGCAAAATAATATATACAAGTATATTGCCCGCCCATAGACTGTGCCAGTCAGCAAAATAATATACACAAGTATACTGCCCGCCCATAGACTCTGCCAGTCAGCAAAATAATATACACAAGTATACTGCCCGCCCATAGACTCTGCCAGTCAGCACAATAATATATACAAGTATACTGCCCGCCCATACACTGTGCCAGTCAGTTAGATACTATATACAAGTATACTGCCCGCCCATAGACTCTGCCAGTCAGCAAGATACTATATACAAGTATACTGCCCGCCCATAGACTGTGCCAGTCAGCAAAATAATATATACATGTATACTGCCCGCCCATAGACTGTGCCAGTCAGCAAAATAATATACACAAGTATACTGCCCGCCCATAGACTGTGCCAGTCAGCAAAATAATATATACATGTATACTGCATGCCCATAGACTCTGCCAGTCAGCACAATAATATATACAAGTATACTGCCAGCTCATAGACTCTGCCAGTCAGCAAAATAATATATACAAGTATACTGCCTACCCATAGACTCTGCCAGTCAGCAAAATACTATATACAAGTATACTGCCCGCCCATAGACTCTGCCAGTCAGCAAAATACTATATACAAGTATACTGCCCGCCCATAGACTCTGCCAGTCAGCAAAATAATATATACAAGTATATTGCCCGCCCATAGACTGTGCCAGTCAGCAAAATAATATATACAAGTATACTGCTCGCCCATAGACTGTGCCAGTAAGCAAAATAATATACACAAGTATACTGCCCGCCCATAGACTCTGCCAGTCAGTAAAATAATATATACATGTATACTGCATGCCCATAGACTCTGCCAGTCAGCAAAATAATATATACATGTATACTGCCCACCCATACACTCTGCCAGTCAGCAAGATACTATATACAAATATACTGCCCGCTCATAGACTGTGCCAGTCAGCAAGATACTATATACCAGTATACTGCCCGCCCATAGACTCTGCCAGTCAGCAAAATAATATATACAAGTATACTGCCTACCCATAGACTCTGCCAGTCAGCAAAATACTATATACAAGTATACTGCCCGCCCATAGACTCTGCCAGTCAGCAAAATACTATATACAAGTATACTGCCCGCCCATAGACTCTGCCAGTCAGCAAAATAATATATACAAGTATACTGCCCGCCCATAGACTGTGCCAGTCAGCAAGATACTATATACAAGTATACTGCCCGCCCATAGACTCTGCCAGTCAGCAAAATACTATATACAAATATACTGCCCGCCCATAGACTCTTCCAGTCAGCAAAATACTATATACAAATATACTGCCCGCCCATAGACTCTGCCAGTCAGCAAAATAATATATACAAGTATACTGTCCAGCCATAGACTCTGCCAGTCAGCAAGATACTATATACAAGTATACTGCCCGCCCATAGACTGTGCCAGTCAGCAAAATAATATATACAAGTATACTGCCCGCCCATAGACTGTGCCAGTCAGCAAGATAATATATACAAGTATACTGCCCGCCCATAGACTGTGCCAGTCAGCAAAATAATATATACAAGTATACTGCCTGCCCATAGACTGTGCCAGTCAGCAAAATAATATACACAAGTATACTGCCCGCCCATAGACTGTGCCAGTCAGCAAAATAATATATACAAGTATACTGCCCGCCCATAGACTGTGCCAGTCAGCAAAATAATATATACAAGTATACTGCCCGCCCATAGACTGTGCCAGTCAGCAAAATAATATATACAAGTATACTGCCCGCCCATAGACTGTGCCAGTCAGCAAAATAATATATACAAGTATACTGCTCGCCCATAGGCTGTGCCAGTCAGCAAAATAATATATACAAGTATACTGCCCGCCCATAGACTGTGCCAGTCAGCAAAATAATATATACAAGTATACTGCCCGCCCATAGACTGTGCCAGTCAGCAAGATACTATATACAATTATACTGCATGCCCATAGACTGTGCCAGTCAGCAAAATCATGTATACAAGTATACTGCCCGCCCATAGACTGTGCCAGTCAGCAAAATAATATATACAAGTATATTGCCCGCCCATAGACTGTGCCAGTCAGCAAAATAATATACACAAGTATACTGCCCGCCCATAGACTGTGCCAGTCAGCAAAATAATATATACATGTATACTGCATGCCCATAGACTCTACCAGTCAGCACAATAATATATACCAGTATGCTGCCCGCCCATAGACTCTGCCAGTCAGCAAAATAATATATACAAGTATACTGCCTGCCCATAGACTCTGCCAGTCAGCAAAATAATATATACAAGTATACTGCCAGCTCATAGACTCTGCCAGTCAGCAAAATAATATATACCAGTATGCTGCCTACCCATAGACTCTGCCAGTCAGCAAAATAATATATACAAGTATACTGCCCGCCCATAGACTCTGCCAGTCAGCAAAATACTATATACAAGTATACTGCCCGCCCATAGACTCTGCCAGTCAGCAAAATAATATATACAAGTATACTGCCCGCCCATAGACTGTGCCAGTCAGCAAGATACTATATACAAGTATACTGCCCGCCCATAGACTCTGCCAGTCAGCAAAATACTATATACAAATATACTGCCCGCCCATAGACTCTTCCAGTCAGCAAAATACTATATACAAGTATACTGCCCGCCCATAGACTCTGCCAGTCAGCAAAATAATATATACAAGTATACTGTCCAGCCGTAGACTCTGCCAGTCAGCAAGATACTATATACAAGTATACTGCCCGCCCATAGACTCTGCCAGTCAGCAAGATAATATATACAAGTATACTGCCCGCCCATAGACTGTGCCAGTCAGCAAAATAATATATACAAGTATACTGCCTGCCCATAGACTGTGCCAGTCAGCAAAATAATATACACAAGTATACTGCCCGCCCATAGACTGTGCCAGTCAGCAAAATAATATATACAAGTATACTGCCCGCCCATAGACTGTGCCAGTCAGCAAAATAATATATACAAGTATACTGCCTGCCCATAGACTCTGCCAGTCAGCAAAATAATATATACACATATACTGCCCGCCCATAGACTCTGCCAGTCAGCAAGATAATATATACAAGTATACTGCCCGCCCATAGACTTTGCCAGTCAGCAAAATAATATATACAAGTATACTGCCTGCCCATAGACTGTGCCAGTCAGCAAGATGCTATATACAAGTATACTGCCCGCCCATAGACTCTGCCAGTCAGCAAGATAATATATACAAGTATACAGCCTGCCCATAGACTGTGCCAGTCAGCAAGATGCTATATACAAGTATACTGCCCGCCCATACACTCTGCCAGTCAGCAAGATACTATATACAAGTATACTGCCCGCCCATACACTCTGCCAGTCAGCAAGATACTATATACAAGTATACTGCCCGCCCATAGACTCTGCCAGTCAGCAAGATAATATATACAAGTATACTGCCCGCCCATAGACTCTGCCAGTCAGCAAGATACTATATACAAGTATACTGCCCGCCCATAGACTCTGCCAGTCAGCAAGATAATATATACAAGTATACTGCCCGCCCATACACTCTGCCAGTCAGCAAGATAATATATACAAGTATACTGCCCGCCCATAGACTCTGCCAGTCAGCAAGATAATATATACAAGTATACTGCCCGCCCATAGACTGTGCCAGTCAGCAAGATGCTATATACAAGTATACTGCCCGCCCATAGACTCTGCCAGTCAGCAAGATAATATATACAAGTATACTGCCCGCCCATAGACTGTGCCAGTCAGCAAGATACTATATACAAGTATACTGCCCGCCCATAGACTCTGCCAGTCAGCAAGATAATATATACAAGTATACTGCCCGCCCATACACTCTGCCAGTCAGCAAGATACTATATACGAGTATACTGCCCGCTCATAGACTCTGCCAGTCAGCAAGATACTATATACAAGTATACTGCCCGCCCATACACTCTGCCAGTCAGCAAGATAATATATACATGTATACTGCCCGCCCATACACTCTGCCAGTCAGCAAGATAATATATACAAGTATACTGCCCGCCCATAGACTGTGCCAGTCAGCAAGATGCTATATACAAGTATACTGCCCGCCCATAGACTCTGCCAGTCAGCAAGATAATATATACAAGTATACTGCCCGCC
Source organism: Leptodactylus fuscus (assembly GCF_031893055.1). Taxonomy (NCBI): domain Eukaryota; kingdom Metazoa; phylum Chordata; class Amphibia; order Anura; family Leptodactylidae; genus Leptodactylus; species Leptodactylus fuscus. Next base: position 169,792,146 of record NC_134267.1, read on the forward strand.
CATAGACTGTGCCAGTCAGAAAGATGCTATATACAAGTATACTGCCCGCCCATAGACTCTGCCAGTCAGCAAAATAATATATACAAGTATACTGCCCGCCCATAGACTGTGCCAGTCAGCAAGATGCTATATACAAGTATACTGCCCGCCCATAGACTCTGCCAGTCAGCAAGATAATACATACAAGTATACAGCCTGCCCATAGACTGTGCCAGTCAGCAAGATGCTATATACAAGTATACTGCCCGCCCAAACACTCTGCCAGTCAGCAAGATACTATATACAAGTATACTGCCCGCCCATACACTCTGCCAGTCAGCAAGATAATATATACAAGTATACAGCCTGCCCATAGACTGTGCCAGTCAGCAAGATACTATATACAAGTATACTGCCCGCCCATACACTCTGCCAGTCAGCAAGATACTATATACAAGTATACTGCCCGCCCATACACTCTGCCAGTCAGCAAGATAATATATACAAGTATACTGCCCGCCCATAGACTGTGCCAGTCAGCAAGATACTATATACAAGTATACTGCCCGCCCATAGACTGTGCCAGTCAGCAAGATACTATGTACAAGTATACTGCCCGCCCATAGACTGTGCCAGTCAGCAAGATACTATATACAAGTATACTGCCTGCCCATAGACTGTGCCAGTCAGCAAGATACTATATACAAGTATACTGCCTGCCCATAGACTCTGCCAGTCAGCAAAATACTATATACAAGTATACTGCCCGCCCATAGACTCTGCCAGTAGGCAAGATAATATATACATGTATAATGCCCGCCCATAGACTTTGCCAGTCAGCAAGATACTATATACAAGTATACTGCCCGCCCATAGACTCTGCCAGTCAGCAAGATACTATATACAAGTATACTGCCCGCCCATAGACTCTGCCAGTCAGCAAGATACTATATACAAGTATACTGCCTGCCCATAGACTCTGCCAGTCAGCAAAATACTATATACAAGTATACTGCCCGCCCATAGACTCTGCCAGTAGGCAAGATAATATATACATGTATACTGCCCGCCCATAGACTGTGCCAGTCAGCAAGATACTATATACAAGTATACTGCCCGCCCATACACTCTGCCAGTCAGCAAAATAATATATACAAGTATACTGCCCGCCCATAGACTCTGCCAGTCAGCAAGATTCTATATACAAGTATACTGCCCGCCCATAGACTCTGCCAGTCAGCAAAATAATATATACAAGTATACTGCCCGCCCATAGACTCTGCCAGTCAGCAAGATTCTATATACAAGTATACTGCCCGCCCATAGACTCTGCCAGTCAGCAAGATAATATATACACGTATACTGCCCGCCCATACACTCTGCCAGTCAGCAAGATACTATATACCAGTATACTGCCCGCCCATAGACTCTGCCAGTCAGCAAGATACTATATACAAGTATACTGCCCGCCCATAGACCCTGCCAGTCAGCAAGATACTATATACAAGTATACTGCCTGCCCATAGACTGTGCCAGTCAGCAAAATACTATATACAAGTATACTGCCCGCCCATAGACTCTGCCAGTCAGCAAGATACTATATACAAGTATACTGCCCGCCCATAGACTGTGCCAGTCAGCAAAATACTATATACAAGTATACTGCTCGCCCATAGACTCTGTCAGTCAGCAAAATAATATATACACGTATACTGCCCGCCCATAGACTGTGCCAGTCAGCAAGATAATATATACAAGTATACTGCCCGCCCATAGACTGTGCCAGTCAGCAAAATAATATATACATGTATACTGCCCGCCCATAGACTGTGCCAGTCAGCAAGATACTATATACATGTATACTGCCCGCCCATAGACTGTGCCAGTCAGCAAAATACTATATACAAGTATACTGCTCGCCCATAGACTCTGCCAGTCAGCAAAATAATATATACACGTATACTGCCCGCCCATAGACTGTGCCAATCAGCAAGATAATATATACAGGTATACTGCGCGCCCATAGACTTTGCCAGTCAGCAAAATAATATATACATGTATACTGCCCGCCCATAGACTGTGCCAGTCAGCAAAATAATATATACATGTATACTGCCCGCCCATAGACTCTGCCAGTCAGCAAAATAATATATACAAGTATACTGCCCGCCCATAGACTCTGCCAGTCAGCAAAATAATATATACAAGTATACTGCCCGCCCATAGACTCTGCCAGTCAGCAAAATAATATATACAAGTATACTGCCCGCCCATAGACTCTGCCAGTCAGCAAGATAATATATACAAGTATACTGCCCGCCCATAGACTCTGCCAGTCAGCAAGATAATACATACAAGTATACTGCCTGCCCATAGACTGTGCCAGTCAGCAAAATAATATATACAAGTATACTGCCCGCCCATAGACTCTGCCAGTCAGCAAGATAATATATACAAGTATACTGCCCGCCCATAGACTCTGCCAGACAGCAAGATAATATATACAAGTATACTGCCCGCCCATAGACTCTGCCAGTCAGCAAGATACTATATACAAGTATACTGCCCGCCCATAGACTGTGCCAGTCAGCAAAATAATATATACAAGTATACTGCCCGCCCATAGACTGTGCCAGTCAGCAAGATACTATATACAAGTATACTGCCTGCCCATAGACTGTGCCAGTCAGCAAGATACTATATACAAGTATACTGCCTTCCCATAGACTCTGCCAGTCAGCAAAATACTATATACAAGTATACTGCCCGCCCATAGACTCTGCCAGTAGGCAAGATAATATATACATGTATACTGCCCGCCCATAGACTGTGCCAGTCAGCAAGATACTATATACAAGTATACTGCCCGCCCATAGACTCTTCCAGTCAGCAAAATAATATATACAAGTATACTGCCCGCCCATAGACTCTGCCAGTCAGCAAAATAATATATACAAGTATACTGTCCAGCCATAGACTCTGCCAGTCAGCAAGATACTATATACAAGTATACTGCCCGCCCATAGACTGTGCCAGTCAGCAAAATAATATATACAAGTATACTGCCCGCCCATAGACTGTGCCAGTCAGCAAGATAATATATACAAGTATACTGCCCGCCCATAGACTGTGCCAGTCAGCAAAATAATATATACAAGTATACTGCCTGCCCATAGACTGTGCCAGTCAGCAAAATAATATACACAAGTATACTGCCCGCCCATAGACTGTGCCAGTCAGCAAAATAATATATACAAGTATACTGCCCGCCCATAGACTGTGCCAGTCAGCAAAATAATATATACAAGTATACTGCCCGCCCATAGACTGTGCCAGTCAGCAAAATAATATATACAAGTATTCTGCCCGCCCATAGACTGTGCCAGTAAGCAAAATAATATATACAAGTATACTGCTCGCCCATAGGCTGTGCCAGTCAGCAAAATAATATATACAAGTATACTGCCCGCCCATAGACTGTGCCAGTCAGCAAAATAATATATACAAGTATACTGCCCGCCCATAGACTGTGCCAGTCAGCAAGATACTATATACAATTATACTGCATGCCCATAGACTGTGCCAGTCAGCAAAATCATGTATACAAGTATACTGCCCGCCCATAGACTGTGCCAGTCAGCAAAATAATATATACAAGTATATTGCTCGCCCATAGACTGTGCCAGTCAGCAAAATAATATACACAAGTATACTGCCCGCCCATAGACTGTGCCAGTCAGCAAAATAATATATACATGTATACTGCATGCCCATAGACTCTACCAGTCAGCACAATAATATATACCAGTATGCTGCCCGCCCATAGACTCTGCCAGTCAGCAAAATAATATATACAAGTATACTGCCTGCCCATAGACTCTGCCAGTCAGCAAAATAATATATACAAGTATACTGCCAGCTCATAGACTCTGCCAGTCAGCAAAATAATATATACCAGTATGCTGCCTACCCATAGACTCTGCCAGTCAGCAAAATAATATATACAAGTATACTGCCCGCCCATAGACTCTGCCAGTCAGAAAGATGCTATATACAAGTATACTGCCCGCCCATAGACTCTGCCAGTCAGCAAAATAATATATACAAGTATACTGCCCGCCCATAGACTGTGCCAGTCAGCAAGATGCTATATACAAGTATACTGCCCGCCCATAGACTCTGCCAGTCAGCAATATAATACATACAAGTATACAGCCTGCCCATAGACTGTGCCAGTCAGCAAGATGCTATATACAAGTATACTGCCCGCCCAAACACTCTGCCAGTCAGCAAGATACTATATACAAGTATACAGCCTGCCCATAGACTGTGCCAGTCAGCAAGATACTATATACAAGTATACTGCCCGCCCATACACTCTGCCAGTCAGCAAGATACTATATACAAGTATACTGCCCGCCCATACACTCTGCCAGTCAGCAAGATAATATATACAAGTATACAGCCTGCCCATAGACTGTGCCAGTCAGCAAGATACTATATACAAGTATACTGCCCGCCCATACACTCTGCCAGTCAGCAAGATACTATATACAAGTATACTGCCCGCCCATACACTCTGCCAGTCAGCAAGATAATATATACAAGTATACTGCCCGCCCATAGACTGTGCCAGTCAGCAAGATACTATATACAAGTATACTGCCCGCCCATAGACTGTGCCAGTCAGCAAGATACTATGTACAAGTATACTGCCCGCCCATAGACTGTGCCAGTCAGCAAGATACTATATACAAGTATACTGCCTGCCCATAGACTGTGCCAGTCAGCAAGATACTATATACAAGTATACTGCCTGCCCATAGACTCTGCCAGTCAGCAAAATACTATATACAAGTATACTGCCCGCCCATAGACTCTGCCAGTAGGCAAGATAATATATACATGTATAATGCCCGCCCATAGACTTTGCCAGTCAGCAAGATACTATATACAAGTATACTGCCCGCCCATAGACTCTGCCAGTCAGCAAGATACTATATACAAGTATACTGCCCGCCCATAGACTCTGCCAGTCAGCAAGATACTATATACAAGTATACTGCCTGCCCATAGACTCTGCCAGTCAGCAAAATACTATATACAAGTATACTGCCCGCCCATAGACTCTGCCAGTAGGCAAGATAATATATACATGTATACTGCCCGCCCATAGACTGTGCCAGTCAGCAAGATACTATATACAAGTATACTGCCCGCCCATACACTCTGCCAGTCAGCAAAATAATATATACAAGTATACTGCCCGCCCATAGACTCTGCCAGTCAGCAAGATTCTATATACAAGTATACTGCCCGCCCATAGACTCTGCCAGTCAGCAAAATAATATATACAAGTATACTGCCCGCCCATAGACTCTTCCAGTCAGCAAAATAATATATACAAGTATACTGCCCGCCCATAGACTCTGCCAGTCAGCAAGATTCTATATACAAGTATACTGCCCGCCCATAGACTCTGCCAGTCAGCAAGATAATATATACACGTATACTGCCCGCCCATACACTCTGCCAGTCAGCAAGATACTATATACCAGTATACTGCCCGCCCATAGACTCTGCCAGTCAGCAAGATACTATATACAAGTATACTGCCCGCCCATAGACCCTGCCAGTCAGCAAGATACTATATACAAGTATACTGCCTGCCCATAGACTGTGCCAGTCAGCAAAATACTATATACAAGTATACTGCCCGCCCATAGACTCTGCCAGTCAGCAAGATACTATATACAAGTATACTGCCCGCCCATAGACTGTGCCAGTCAGCAAAATACTATATACAAGTATACTGCTCGCCCATAGACTCTGTCAGTCAGCAAAATAATATATACACGTATACTGCCCGCCCATAGACTGTGCCAGTCAGCAAGATAATATATACAAGTATACTGCCCGCCCATAGACTGTGCCAGTCAGCAAAATAATATATACATGTATACTGCCCGCCCATAGACTGTGCCAGTCAGCAAGATACTATATACATGTATACTGCCCGCCCATAGACTGTGCCAGTCAGCAAAATACTATATACAAGTATACTGCTCGCCCATAGACTCTGCCAGTCAGCAAAATAATATATACACGTATACTGCCCGCCCATAGACTGTGCCAATCAGCAAGATAATATATACAAGTATACTGCGCGCCCATAGACTTTGCCAGTCAGCAAAATAATATATACATGTATACTGCCCGCCCATAGACTGTGCCAGTCAGCAAAATAATATATACATGTATACTGCCCGCCCATAGACTCTGCCAGTCAGCAAAATAATATATACAAGTATACTGCCCGCCCATAGACTCTGCCAGTCAGCAAAATAATATATACAAGTATACTGCCCGCCCATAGACTCTGCCAGTCAGCAAAATAATATATACAAGTATACTGCCCGCCCATAGACTCTGCCAGTCAGCAAGATAATATATACAAGTATACTGCCCGCCCATAGACTCTGCCAGTCAGCAAGATAATACATACAAGTATACTGCCTGCCCATAGACTGTGCCAGTCAGCAAAATAATATATACAAGTATACTGCCCGCCCATAGACTCTGCCAGTCAGCAAGATAATATATACAAGTATACTGCCCGCCCATAGACTCTGCCAGACAGCAAGATAATATATACAAGTATACTGCCCGCCCATAGACTCTGCCAGTCAGCAAGATACTATATACAAGTATACTGCCCGCCCATAGACTGTGCCAGTCAGCAAAATAATATATACAAGTATACTGCCCGCCCATAGACTGTGCCAGTCAGCAAAATACTATATACAAGTATACTGCCTGCCCATAGACTGTGCCAGTCAGCAAGATACTATATACAAGTATACTGCCTTCCCATAGACTCTGCCAGTCAGCAAAATACTATATACAAGTATACTGCCCGCCCATAGACTCTGCCAGTAGGCAAGATAATATATACATGTATACTGCCCGCCCATAGACTGTGCCAGTCAGCAAGATACTATATACAAGTATACTGCCCGCCCATAGACTCTTCCAGTCAGCAAAATAATATATACAAGTATACTGCCCGCCCATAGACTCTGCCAGTCAGCAAAATAATATATACAAGTATACTGTCCAGCCATAGACTCTGCCAGTCAGCAAGATACTATATACAAGTATACTGCCCGCCCATAGACTGTGCCAGTCAGCAAAATAATATATACAAGTATACTGCCCGCCCATAGACTGTGCCAGTCAGCAAGATAATATATACAAGTATACTGCCCGCCCATAGACTGTGCCAGTCAGCAAAATAATATATACAAGTATACTGCCTGCCCATAGACTGTGCCAGTCAGCAAAATAATATACACAAGTATACTGCCCGCCCATAGACTGTGCCAGTCAGCAAAATAATATATACAAGTATACTGCCCGCCCATAGACTGTGCCAGTCAGCAAAATAATATATACAAGTATACTGCCCGCCCATAGACTGTGCCAGTAAGCAAAATAATATATACAAGTATACTGCTCGCCCATAGGCTGTGCCAGTCAGCAAAATAATATATACAAGTATACTGCCCGCCCATAGACTGTGCCAGTCAGCAAAATAATATATACAAGTATACTGCCCGCCCATAGACTGTACCAGTCAGCAAGATACTATATACAATTATACTGCATGCCCATAGACTGTGCCAGTCAGCAAAATCATGTATACAAGTATACTGCCCGCCCATAGACTGTGCCAGTCAGCAAAATAATATATACAAGTATATTGCCCGCCCATAGACTGTGCCAGTCAGCAAAATAATATACACAAGTATACTGCCCGCCCATAGACTGTGCCAGTCAGCAAAATAATATATACATGTATACTGCATGCCCATAGACTCTACCAGTCAGCACAATAATATATACCAGTATGCTGCCCGCCCATAGACTCTGCCAGTCAGCAAAATAATATATACAAGTATACTGCCTGCCCATAGACTCTGCCAGTCAGCAAAATAATATATACAAGTATACTGCCAGCTCATAGACTCTGCCAGTCAGCAAAATAATATATACCAGTATGCTGCCTACCCATAGACTCTGCCAGTCAGCAAAATAATATATACAAGTATACTGCCCGCCCATAGACTCTGCCAGTCAGCAAAATACTATATACAAGTATACTGCCCGCCCATAGACTCTGCCAGTCAGCAAAATAATATATACAAGTATACTGCCCGCCCATAGACTGTGCCAGTCAGCAAGATACTATATACAAGTATACTGCCCGCCCATAGACTCTGCCAGTCAGCAAAATACTATATACAAATATACTGCCCGCCCATAGACTCTTCCAGTCAGCAAAATACTATATACAAGTATACTGCCCGCCCATAGACTCTGCCAGTCAGCAAAATAATATATACAAGTATACTGTCCAGCCGTAGACTCTGCCAGTCAGCAAGATACTATATACAAGTATACTGCCCGCCCATAGACTCTGCCAGTCAGCAAGATAATATATACAAGTATACTGCCCGCCCATAGACTGTGCCAGTCAGCAAAATAATATATACAAGTATACTGCCTGCCCATAGACTGTGCCAGTCAGCAAAATAATATACACAAGTATACTGCCCGCCCATAGACTGTGCCAGTCAGCAAAATAATATATACAAGTATACTGCCCGCCCATAGACTGTGCCAGTCAGCAAAATAATATATACAAGTATACTGCCTGCCCATAGACTCTGCCAGTCAGCAAAATAATATATACACATATACTGCCCGCCCATAGACTCTGCCAGTCAGCAAGATAATATATACAAGTATACTGCCCGCCCATAGACTTTGCCAGTCAGCAAAATAATATATACAAGTATACTGCCTGCCCATAGACTGTGCCAGTCAGCAAGATGCTATATACAAGTATACTGCCCGCCCATAGACTCTGCCAGTCAGCAAGATAATATATACAAGTATACAGCCTGCCCATAGACTGTGCCAGTCAGCAAGATGCTATATACAAGTATACTGCCCGCCCATACACTCTGCCAGTCAGCAAGATACTATATACAAGTATACTGCCCGCCCATACACTCTGCCAGTCAGCAAGATACTATATACAAGTATACTGCCCGCCCATAGACTCTGCCAGTCAGCAAGATAATATATACAAGTATACTGCCCGCCCATAGACTCTGCCAGTCAGCAAGATACTATATACAAGTATACTGCCCGCCCATAGAATCTGCCAGTCAGCAAGATAATATATACAAGTATACTGCCCGCCCATACACTCTGCCAGTCAGCAAGATAATATATACAAGTATACTGCCCGCCCATAGACTCTGCCAGTCAGCAAGATAATATATACAAGTATACTGCCCGCCCATAGACTGTGCCAGTCAGCAAGATGCTATATACAAGTATACTGCCCGCCCATAGACTCTGCCAGTCAGCAAGATAATATATACAAGTATACTGCCCGCCCATAGACTGTGCCAGTCAGCAAGATACTATATACAAGTATACTGCCCGCCCATAGACTCTGCCAGTCAGCAAGATAATATATACAAGTATACTGCCCGCCCATACACTCTGCCAGTCAGCAAGATACTATATACGAGTATACTGCCCGCCCATAGACTCTGCCAGTCAGCAAGATACTATATACAAGTATACTGCCCGCCCATACACTCTGCCAGTCAGCAAGATAATATATACATGTATACTGCCCGCCCATACACTCTGCCAGTCAGCAAGATAATATATACAAGTATACTGCCCGCCCATAGACTGTGCCAGTCAGCAAGATGCTATATACAAGTATACTGCCCGCCCATAGACTCTGCCAGTCAGCAAGATAATATATACAAGTATACTGCACGCCCATAGACTGTGCCAGTCAGAAAGATGCTATATACAAGTATACTGCCCGCCCATAGACTCTGCCAGTCAGCAAAATAATATATACAAGTATACTGCCCGCCCATAGACTGTGCCAGTCAGCAAGATGCTATATACAAGTATACTGCCCGCCCATAGACTCTGCCAGTCAGCAAGATAATACATACAAGTATACAGCCTGCCCATAGACTGTGCCAGTCAGCAAGATGCTATATACAAGTATACTGCCCGCCCAAACACTCTGCCAGTCAGCAAGATACTATATACAAGTATACTGCCCGCCCATACACTCTGCCAGTCAGCAAGATAATATATACAAGTATACAGCCTGCCCATAGACTGTGCCAGTCAGCAAGATACTATATACAAGTATACTGCCCGCCCATACACTCTGCCAGTCAGCAAGATACTATATACAAGTATACTGCCCGCCCATACACTCTGCCAGTCAGCAAGATAATATATACAAGTATACTGCCCGCCCATAGACTGTGCCAGTCAGCAAGATACTATATACAAGTATACTGCCCGCCCATAGACTGTGCCAGTCAGCAAGATACTATGTACAAGTATACTGCCCGCCCATAGACTGTGCCAGTCAGCAAGATACTATATACAAGTATACTGCCTGCCCATAGACTGTGCCAGTCAGCAAGATACTATATACAAGTATACTGCCTGCCCATAGACTCTGCCAGTCAGCAAAATACTATATACAAGTATACTGCCCGCCCATAGACTCTGCCAGTAGGCAAGATAATATATACATGTATACTGCCCGCCCATAGACTTTGCCAGTCAGCAAGATACTATATACAAGTATACTGCCCGCCCATAGACTCTGCCAGTCAGCAAGATACTATATACAAGTATACTGCCCGCCCATAGACTCTGCCAGTCAGCAAGATACTATATACAAGTATACTGCCTGCCCATAGACTCTGCCAGTCAGCAAAATACTATATACAAGTATAATGCCCGCCCATAGACTCTGCCAGTAGGCAAGATAATATATACATGTATACTGCCCGCCCATAGACTGTGCCAGTCAGCAAGATACTATATACAAGTATACTGCCCGCCCATACACTCTGCCAGTCAGCAAAATAATATATACAAGTATACTGCCCGCCCATAGACTCTGCCAGTCAGCAAGATTCTATATACAAGTATACTGCCCGCCCATAGACTCTGCCAGTCAGCAAAATAATATATACAAGTATACTGCCCGCCCATAGACTCTTCCAGTCAGCAAAATAATATATACAAGTATACTGCCCGCCCATAGACTCTGCCAGTCAGCAAGATTCTATATACAAGTATACTGCCCGCCCATAGACTCTGCCAGTCAGCAAGATAATATATACACGTATACTGCCCGCCCATACACTCTGCCAGTCAGCAAGATACTATATACCAGTATACTGCCCGCCCATAGACTCTGCCAGTCAGCAACATACTATATACAAGTATACTGCCCGCCCATAGACCCTGCCAGTCAGCAAGATACTATATACAAGTATACTGCCTGCCCATAGACTGTGCCAGTCAGCAAAATACTATATACAAGTATACTGCCCGCCCATAGACTCTGCCAGTCAGCAAGATACTATATACAAGTATACTGCCCGCCCATAGACTGTGCCAGTCAGCAAAATACTATATACAAGTATACTGCTCGCCCATAGACTCTGTCAGTCAGCAAAATAATATATACACGTATACTGCCCGCCCATAGACTGTGCCAGTCAGCAAGATAATATATACAAGTATACTGCCCGCCCATAGACTGTGCCAGTCAGCAAAATAATATATACATGTATACTGCCCGCCCATAGACTGTGCCAGTCAGCAAGATACTATATACATGTATACTGCCCGCCCATAGACTGTGCCAGTCAGCAAAATACTATATACAAGTATACTGCTCGCCCATAGACTCTGCCAGTCAGCAAAATAATATATACACGTATACTGCCCGCCCATAGACTGTGCCAATCAGCAAGATAATATATACAAGTATACTGCGCGCCCATAGACTTTGCCAGTCAGCAAAATAATATATACATGTATACTGCCCGCCCATAGACTGTGCCAGTCAGCAAAATAATATATACATGTATACTGCCCGCCCATAGACTCTGCCAGTCAGCAAAATAATATATACAAGTATACTGCCCGCCCACAGACTCTGCCAGTCAGCAAAATAATATATACAAGTATACTGCCCGCCCATAGACTCTGCCAGTCAGCAAAATACTATATACAAGTATACTGCCCGCCCATAGACTCTGCCAGTCAGCAAGATAATATATACAAGTATACTGCCCGCCCATAGACTCTGCCAGTCAGCAAGATAATACATACAAGTATACTGCCTGCCCATAGACTGTGCCAGTCAGCAAAATAATATATACAAGTATACTGCCCGCCCATAGACTCTGCCAGTCAGCAAGATAATATATACAAGTATACTGCCCGCCCATAGACTCTGCCAGACAGCAAGATAATATATACAAGTATACTGCCCGCCCATAGACTCTGCCAGTCAGCAAGATACTATATACAAGTATACTGCCCGCCCATAGACTGTGCCAGTCAGCAAAATAATATATACAAGTATACTGCCCGCCCATAGACTGTGCCAGTCAGCAAGATACTATATACAAGTATACTGCCTGCCCATAGACTGTGCCAGTCAGCAAGATACTATATACAAGTATACTGCCTTCCCATAGACTCTGCCAGTCAGCAAAATACTATATACAAGTAAACTGCCCGCCCATAGACTCTGCCAGTAGGCAAGATAATATATACATGTATACTGCCCGCCCATAGACTGTGCCAGTCAGCAAGATACTATATACAAGTATACTGCCCGCCCATAGACTCTTCCAGTCAGCAAAATAATATATACAAGTATACTGCCCGCCCATAGACTCTGCCAGTCAGCAAGATTCTATATACAAGTATACTGCCCGACCATAGACTCTGCCAGTCAGCAAACTAATATATACACGTATACTGCCCGCCCATACACTCTGCCAGTCAGCAAGATACTATATACCAGTATACTGCCCGCCCATAGACTCTGCCAGTCAGCAAGATACTATATACAAGTATACTGCCCGCCCATAGACTCTGCCAGTCAGCAAGATACTATATACAAGTATACTGCCTGCCCATAGACTGTGCCAGTCAGCAAAATACTATATACAAGTATACTGCCCGCCCATAGACTCTGCCAGTCAGCAAGATACTATATACAAGTATACTGCCCGCCCATAGACTGTGCCAGTCAGCAAAATACTATATACAAGTATACTGCTCGCCCATAGACTCTGCCAGTCAGCAAAATAATATATACACGTATACTGCCCGCCCATAGACTGTGCCAGTCAGCAAGATAATATATACAAGTATACTGCCCGCCCATAGACTGTGCCAGTCAGCAAAATAATATATACATGTATACTGCCCGCCCATAGACTGTGCCAGTCAGCAAGATACTATATACATCTATACTGCCCGCCCATAGACTGTGCCAGTCAGCAAAATACTATATACAAGTATACTGCTCGCCCATAGACTCTGCCAGTCAGCAAAATAATATATACACGTATACTGCCCGCCCATAGACTGTGCCAGTCAGCAAGATAATATATACAAGTATACTGCCCGCCCATAGACTTTGCCAGTCAGCAAAATAATATATACATGTATACTGCCCGCCCATAGACTGTGCCAGTCAGCAAAATAATATATACATGTATACTGCCCGCCCATAGACTCTGCCAGTCAGCAAAATAATATATACAAGTATACTGCCCGCCCATAGACTCTGACAGTCAGCAAAATAATATATACAAGTATACTGCCCGCCCATAGACTCTGCCAGTCAGCAAAATAATATATACAAGTATACTGCCCGCCCATAGACTCTGCCAGTCAGCAAGATAATATATACAAGTATACTGCCCGCCCATAGACTCTGCCAGTCAGCAAGATAATACATACAAGTATACTGCCTGCCCATAGACTGTGCCAGTCAGCAAAATAATATATACAAGTATACTGCCCGCCCATAGACCCTGCCAGTCAGCAAGATAATATATACAAGTATACTGCCCGCCCATAGACTCTGCCAGTCAGCAAGATAATATATACAAGTATACTGCCTGCCCATAGACTGTGCCAGTCAGCAAAATAATATATACAAGTATACTGCCCGCCCATAGACTCTGCCAGTCAGCAAGATAATATATACAAGTATACTGCCCGCCCATAGACTCTGCCAGTCAGCAAGATAATATATACAAGTATACTGCCCGCTCATAAACTGTGCCAGTCAGCAAGATACTATATACAAGTTTACTGCCCGCCCATAGACTCTGCCAGTCAGCAAAATAATATATACAAGTATACTGCCCGCCCATACACTCTGCCAGTCAGCAAACTAATATATACACGTATACTGCCCGCCCATACACTCTGCCAGTCAGCAAGATACTATATACCAGTATACTGCCCGCCCATACACTCTGCCAGTCAGCAAGATACTATATACCAGTATACTGCCCGCTCATACACTCTGCCAGTCAGCAAGATACTATATACAAGTATACTGCCCGCCCATAGACTCTGCCAGTCAGCAACATAATATATACAAGTATACTGCCCGCCCATAGACTCTGCCAGTCAGCAAAATAATATATACAAGTATACTGCCTGCCCATAGACTGTGCCAGTCAGCAACATAATATATACATGTATACTGCCCGCCCATAGACTGTGCCAGTCAGCAAAATACTATATACAAGTATACTGCTTGCCCATAGACTCTGCCAGTCAGCAAAATAATATATACACGTATACTGCCTGCCCATAGACTGTGCCAGTCAGCAAGATACTATATACAAGTATACTGCCTTCCCATAGACTCTGCCAGTCAGCAAAATACTATATACAAGTATACTGCCCGCCCATAGACTGTGCCAGTCAGCAAAATAATATATACAAGTATACTGCCTGCCCATAGACTCTGCCAGTCAGCAAAATAATATATACAAGTATACTGCCTGCCCATAGACTCTGCCAGTCAGCAAAATAATATATACAAGTATACTGCCCGCCCATAGACTCTGCCAGTCAGCAAGATAATATATACAAGTATACTGCCCGCTCATAGACTGTGCCAGTCAGCAAGATACTATATACAAGTATACTGCCCGCCCATACACTCTGCCAGTCAGCAACATACTATATACAAGTATACTGCCCGCCCATAGACTGTGCCAGTCAGCAAGATACTATATACAAGTATACTGCCCGCCCATAGACTGTGCCAGTCAGCAAAATAATATATACACGTATACTGCCCGCCCATACACTCTGCCAGTCAGCAAAATAATATATACAAGTATACTGCCCGCCCATAGACTCTGCCAGTCAGCAAAATAATATATACAAGTATACTGCCCGCCCATAGACTGTGCCAGTCAGCAACATAATATATACAAGTATACTGCCTGCCCATAGACTCTGCCAGTCAGCAACATAATATATACATGTATACTGCCCGCCCATAGACTTTGCCAGTCAGCAAAATAATATATACATGTATACTGCCCGCCCATAGACTCTGCCAGTCAGCAAAATAATATATACATGTATACTGCCCGCCCATAGACTCTGCCAGTCAGCAAAATAATATATACAAGTATACTGCCCGCCCATAGACTCTGCCAGTCAGCAAAATAATATATACAAGTATACAGCCCGCCCATAGACTGTGCCAGTCAGCAAAATAATATATACAAGTATACTGCCCGCCCATAGACTCTGCCAGTCAGCAAAATAATATATACAAGTATACTGCCCGCCCATAGACTCTGCCAGTCAGTAAGATAATATATACAAGTATACTGCCTGCTCATAGACTGTGCCAGTCAGCAAGATACTATATACAAGTATACTGCCCGCCCATACACTCTGCCAGTCAGCAAGATACTATATACAAGTATACTGCCCGCCGATAGACTGTGCCAGTCAGCAAGATACTATATACAAGTATACTGCCCGCCCATAGACTGTGCCAGTCAGCAAAATAATATATACACGTATACTGCCCGCCCATACACTCTGCCAGTCAGCAAGATACTATATACCAGTATACTGCCCGCCCATAGACTCTGCCAGTCAGCAAAATAATATATACAAGTATACTGCCCGCCCATGGACTCTGTCAGTCAGCAAAATAATATATACATGTATACTGCCCGCCCATAGACTGTGCCAGTCAGCAAAATACTATATACAAGTATACTGCCCGCCCATAGACTCTGCCAGTCAGCAAAATAATATATACACGTATATTGCCCGCCCATAGACTGTGCCAGTCAGCAAGATAATATATACATGTATACTGCCCGCCCATAGACTGTGCCAGTCAGCAAGATACTATATACATGTATACTGCCCGCCCATAGACTGTGCCAGTCAGCAAAATACTATATACAAGTATACTGCTCGCCCATAGACTCTGCCAGTCAGCAAAATAATATATACACGTATACTGCCCGCCCATAGACTGTGCCAGTCAGCAAGATAATATATACAAGTATACTGCCCGCCCATAGACTGTGCCAGTCAGCAAAATAATATATACATGTATACTGCCCGCCCATAGACTGTGCCAGTCAGAAAAATAATATATACATGTATACTGCCCGCCCATAGACTCTGCCAGTCAGCAAAATAATATATACAAGTATACTGCCCGCCCATAGACTCTGCCAGTCAGCAAAATAATATATACAAGTATACTGCCCGCCCATAGACTCTGCCAGTCAGCAAGATAATATATACAAGTATACTGCCTGCCCATAGACTGTGCCAGTCAGCAAAATAATATATACAAGTATACTGCCCGCCCATAGACTCTGCCAGTCAGCAAGATAATATATACAAGTATACTGCCCGCCTATAGACTCTGCCAGTCAGCAAGATAATATATACAAGTATACTGCCCGCTCATAGACTGTGCCAGTCAGCAAGATACTATGTACAAGTATACTGCCCGCCCATAGACTGTGCCAGTCAGCAAGATACTATATACAAGTATACTGCCTGCCCATAGACTGTGCCAGTCAGCAAGATACTATATACAAGTATACTGCCTGCCCATAGACTCTGCCAGTCAGCAAAATACTATATACAAGTATACTGCCCGCCCATAGACTCTGCCAGTAGGCAAGATAATATATACATGTATACTGCCCGCCCATAGACTTTGCCAGTCAGCAAGATACTATATACAAGTATACTGCCCGCCCATAGACTCTGCCAGTCAGCAAGATACTATATACAAGTATACTGCCCGCCCATAGACTCTGCCAGTCAGCAAGATACTATATACAAGTATACTGCCTGCCCATAGACTCTGCCAGTCAGCAAAATACTATATACAAGTATACTGCCCGCCCATAGACTCTGCCAGTAGGCAAGATAATATATACATGTATACTGCCCGCCCATAGACTGTGCCAGTCAGCAAGATACTATATACAAGTATACTGCCCGCCCATACACTCTGCCAGTCAGCAAAATAATATATACAAGTATACTGCCCGCCCATACACTCTGCCAGTCAGCAAGATTCTATATACAAGTATACTGCCCGCCCATAGACTCTGCCAGTCAGCAAAATAATATATACAAGTATACTGCCCGCCCATAGACTCTTCCAGTCAGCAAAATAATATATACAAGTATACTGCCCGCCCATAGACTCTGCCAGTCAGCAAGATTCTATATACAAGTATACTGCCCGCCCATAGACTCTGCCAGTCAGCAAGATAATATATACACGTATACTGCCCGCCCATACACTCTGCCAGTCAGCAAGATACTATATACCAGTATACTGCCCGCCCATAGACTCTGCCAGTCAGCAAGATACTATATACAAGTATACTGCCCGCCCATAGACCCTGCCAGTCAGCAAGATACTATATACAAGTATACTGCCTGCCCATAGACTGTGCCAGTCAGCAAAATACTATATACAAGTATACTGCCCGCCCATAGACTCTGCCAGTCAGCAAGATACTATATACAAGTATACTGCCCGCCCATAGACTGTGCCAGTCAGCAAAATACTATATACAAGTATACTGCTCGCCCATAGACTCTGTCAGTCAGCAAAATAATATATACACGTATACTGCCCGCCCATAGACTGTGCCAGTCAGCAAGATAATATATACAAGTATACTGCCCGCCCATAGACTGTGCCAGTCAGCAAAATAATATATACATGTATACTGCCCGCCCATAGACTGTGCCAGTCAGCAAGATACTATATACATGTATACTGCCCGCCCATAGACTGTGCCAGTCAGCAAAATACTATATACAAGTATACTGCTCGCCCATAGACTCTGCCAGTCAGCAAAATAATATATACACGTATACTGCCCGCCCATAGACTGTGCCAATCAGCAAGATAATATATACAAGTATACTGCGCGCCCATAGACTTTGCCAGTCAGCAAAATAATATATACATGTATACTGCCCGCCCATAGACTGTGCCAGTCAGCAAAATAATATATACATGTATACTGCCCGCCCATAGACTCTGCCAGTCAGCAAAATAATATATACAAGTATACTGCCCGCCCACAGACTCTGCCAGTCAGCAAAATAATATATACAAGTATACTGCCCGCCCATAGACTCTGCCAGTCAGCAAAATACTATATACAAGTATACTGCCCGCCCATAGACTCTGCCAGTCAGCAAGATAATATATACAAGTATACTGCCCGCCCATAGACTCTGCCAGTCAGCAAGATAATACATACAAGTATACTGCCTGCCCATAGACTGTGCCAGTCAGCAAAATAATATATACAAGTATACTGCCCGCCCATAGACTCTGCCAGTCAGCAAGATAATATATACAAGTATACTGCCCGCCCATAGACTCTGCCAGACAGCAAGATAATATATACAAGTATACTGCCCGCCCATAGACTCTGCCAGTCAGCAAGATACTATATACAAGTATACTGCCCGCCCATAGACTGTGCCAGTCAGCAAAATAATATATACAAGTATACTGCCCGCCCATAGACTGTGCCAGTCAGCAAGATACTATATACAAGTATACTGCCTGCCCATAGACTGTGCCAGTCAGCAAGATACTATATACAAGTATACTGCCTTCCCATAGACTCTGCCAGTCAGCAAAATACTATATACAAGTAAACTGCCCGCCCATAGACTCTGCCAGTAGGCAAGATAATATATACATGTATACTGCCCGCCCATAGACTGTGCCAGTCAGCAAGATACTATATACAAGTATACTGCCCGCCCATAGACTCTTCCAGTCAGCAAAATAATATATACAAGTATACTGCCCGCCCATAGACTCTGCCAGTCAGCAAGATTCTATATACAAGTATACTGCCCGACCATAGACTCTGCCAGTCAGCAAACTAATATATACACGTATACTGCCCGCCCATACACTCTGCCAGTCAGCAAGATACTATATACCAGTATACTGCCCGCCCATAGACTCTGCCAGTCAGCAAGATACTATATACAAGTATACTGCCCGCCCATAGACTCTGCCAGTCAGCAAGATACTATATACAAGTATACTGCCTGCCCATAGACTGTGCCAGTCAGCAAAATACTATATACAAGTATACTGCCCGCCCATAGACTCTGCCAGTCAGCAAGATACTATATACAAGTATACTGCCCGCCCATAGACTGTGCCAGTCAGCAAAATACTATATACAAGTATACTGCTCGCCCATAGACTCTGCCAGTCAGCAAAATAATATATACACGTATACTGCCCGCCCATAGACTGTGCCAGTCAGCAAGATAATATATACAAGTATACTGCCCGCCCATAGACTGTGCCAGTCAGCAAAATAATATATACATGTATACTGCCCGCCCATAGACTGTGCCAGTCAGCAAGATACTATATACATCTATACTGCCCGCCCATAGACTGTGCCAGTCAGCAAAATACTATATACAAGTATACTGCTCGCCCATAGACTCTGCCAGTCAGCAAAATAATATATACACGTATACTGCCCGCCCATAGACTGTGCCAGTCAGCAAGATAATATATACAAGTATACTGCCCGCCCATAGACTTTGCCAGTCAGCAAAATAATATATACATGTATACTGCCCGCCCATAGACTGTGCCAGTCAGCAAAATAATATATACATGTATACTGCCCGCCCATAGACTCTGCCAGTCAGCAAAATAATATATACAAGTATACTGCCCGCCCATAGACTCTGACAGTCAGCAAAATAATATATACAAGTATACTGCCCGCCCATAGACTCTGCCAGTCAGCAAAATAATATATACAAGTATACTGCCCGCCCATAGACTCTGCCAGTCAGCAAGATAATATATACAAGTATACTGCCCGCCCATAGACTCTGCCAGTCAGCAAGATAATACATACAAGTATACTGCCTGCCCATAGACTGTGCCAGTCAGCAAAATAATATATACAAGTATACTGCCCGCCCATAGACCCTGCCAGTCAGCAAGATAATATATACAAGTATACTGCCCGCCCATAGACTCTGCCAGTCAGCAAGATAATATATACAAGTATACTGCCTGCCCATAGACTGTGCCAGTCAGCAAAATAATATATACAAGTATACTGCCCGCCCATAGACTCTGCCAGTCAGCAAGATAATATATACAAGTATACTGCCCGCCCATAGACTCTGCCAGTCAGCAAGATAATATATACAAGTATACTGCCCGCTCATAAACTGTGCCAGTCAGCAAGATACTATATACAAGTTTACTGCCCGCCCATAGACTCTGCCAGTCAGCAAAATAATATATACAAGTATACTGCCCGCCCATACACTCTGCCAGTCAGCAAACTAATATATACACGTATACTGCCCGCCCATACACTCTGCCAGTCAGCAAGATACTATATACCAGTATACTGCCCGCCCATACACTGTGCCAGTCAGCAAGATACTATATACCAGTATACTGCCCGCTCATACACTCTGCCAGTCAGCAAGATACTATATACAAGTATACTGCCCGCCCATAGACTCTGCCAGTCAGCAACATAATATATACAAGTATACTGCCCGCCCATAGACTCTGCCAGTCAGCAAAATAATATATACAAGTATACTGCCTGCCCATAGACTGTGCCAGTCAGCAACATAATATATACATGTATACTGCCCGCCCATAGACTGTGCCAGTCAGCAAAATACTATATACAAGTATACTGCTTGCCCATAGACTCTGCCAGTCAGCAAAATAATATATACACGTATACTGCCTGCCCATAGACTGTGCCAGTCAGCAAGATACTATATACAAGTATACTGCCTTCCCATAGACTCTGCCAGTCAGCAAAATACTATATACAAGTATACTGCCCGCCCATAGACTGTGCCAGTCAGCAAAATAATATATACAAGTATACTGCCTGCCCATAGACTCTGCCAGTCAGCAAAATAATATATACAAGTATACTGCCTGCCCATAGACTCTGCCAGTCAGCAAAATAATATATACAAGTATACTGCCCGCCCATAGACTCTGCCAGTCAGCAAGATAATATATACAAGTATACTGCCCGCTCATAGACTGTGCCAGTCAGCAAGATACTATATACAAGTATACTGCCCGCCCATACACTCTGCCAGTCAGCAACATACTATATACAAGTATACTGCCCGCCCATAGACTGTGCCAGTCAGCAAGATACTATATACAAGTATACTGCCCGCCCATAGACTGTGCCAGTCAGCAAAATAATATATACACGTATACTGCCCGCCCATACACTCTGCCAGTCAGCAAAATAATATATACAAGTATACTGCCCGCCCATAGACTCTGCCAGTCAGCAAAATAATATATACAAGTATACTGCCCGCCCATAGACTGTGCCAGTCAGCAACATAATATATACAAGTATACTGCCTGCCCATAGACTCTGCCAGTCAGCAACATAATATATACATGTATACTGCCCGCCCATAGACTTTGCCAGTCAGCAAAATAATATATACATGTATACTGCCCGCCCATAGACTCTGCCAGTCAGCAAAATAATATATACATGTATACTGCCCGCCCATAGACTCTGCCAGTCAGCAAAATAATATATACAAGTATACTGCCCGCCCATAGACTCTGCCAGTCAGCAAAATAATATATACAAGTATACAGCCCGCCCATAGACTGTGCCAGTCAGCAAAATAATATATACAAGTATACTGCCCGCCCATAGACTCTGCCAGTCAGCAAAATAATATATACAAGTATACTGCCCGCCCATAGACTCTGCCAGTCAGTAAGATAATATATACAAGTATACTGCCTGCTCATAGACTGTGCCAGTCAGCAAGATACTATATACAAGTATACTGCCCGCCCATACACTCTGCCAGTCAGCAAGATACTATATACAAGTATACTGCCCGCCGATAGACTGTGCCAGTCAGCAAGATACTATATACAAGTATACTGCCCGCCCATAGACTGTGCCAGTCAGCAAAATAATATATACACGTATACTGCCCGCCCATACACTCTGCCAGTCAGCAAGATACTATATACCAGTATACTGCCCGCCCATACACTCTGCCAGTCAGCAAGATACTATATACCAGTATACTGCCCGCCCATAGACTCTGCCAGTCAGCAAAATAATATATACAAGTATACTGCCCGCCCATGGACTCTGTCAGTCAGCAAAATAATATATACATGTATACTGCCCGCCCATAGACTGTGCCAGTCAGCAAAATACTATATACAAGTATACTGCCCGCCCATAGACTCTGCCAGTCAGCAAAATAATATATACACGTATATTGCCCGCCCATAGACTGTGCCAGTCAGCAAGATAATATATACATGTATACTGCCCGCCCATAGACTGTGCCAGTCAGCAAGATACTATATACATGTATACTGCCCGCCCATAGACTGTGCCAGTCAGCAAAATACTATATACAAGTATACTGCTCGCCCATAGACTCTGCCAGTCAGCAAAATAATATATACACGTATACTGCCCGCCCATAGACTGTGCCAGTCAGCAAGATAATATATACAAGTATACTGCCCGCCCATAGACTCTGCCAGTCAGCAAAATAATATATACAAGTATACTGCCCGCCCATAGACTCTGCCAGTCAGCAAGATAATATATACAAGTATACTGCCTGCCCATAGACTGTGCCAGTCAGCAAAATAATATATACAAGTATACTGCCCGCCCATAGACTCTGCCAGTCAGCAAGATAATATATACAAGTATACTGCCCGCCTATAGACTCTGCCAGTCAGCAAGATAATATATACAAGTATACTGCCCGCTCATAGACTGTGCCAGTCAGCAAGATACTATATACAAGTATACTGTCCGCCCATAGACTCTGCCAGTCAGCAAAATAATATATACAAGTATACTGCCCGCCCATACACTCTGCCAGTCAGCAAACTAATATATACACGTATACTGCCCGCCCATACACTCTGCTAGTCAGCAAGATACTATATACCAGTATACTGCCCGCCCATACACTCTGCCAGTCAGCAAGATACTATATACCAGTATACTGCCCGCCCATAGACTCTGCCAGTCAGCAAAATAATATATACAAGTATACTGCCTGCCCATAGACTGTGCCAGTCAGCAACATAATATATACATGTATCCTGCCCGCCCATAGACTCTGCCAGTCAGCAACATAATATATACAAGTATACTGCCCGCCCATAGACTCTGCCAGTCAGCAAAATAATATATACAAGTATACTGCCTGCCCATAGACTGTGCCAGTCAGCAACATAATATATACATGTATACTACCCGCCCATAGACTGTGCCAGTCAGCAAAATAATATATACAAGTATACTGCCTGCCCATAGACTGTGCCAGTCAGCAACATAATATATACATGTATACTACCCGCCCATAGACTGTGCCAGTCAGCAAAATAATATATACATGTATACTGCCTGCCCATAGACTGTGCCAGTCAGCAAAATAATATATACAAGTATACTGCCCGCCCATAGACTCTGCCAGTCAGCAAAATAATATATACAAGTATACTGCCCGCCCATAGACTCTGCCAGTCAGCAAGATACTATATACAAGTATACTGCCCGCCCATACACTCTGCCAGTCAGCAAGATACTATATACAAGTATACTGCCCGCCCATAGACTGTGCCAGTCAGCAAGATACTATATACAAGTATACTGCCCGCCCATAGACTCTGCCAGTCAGCAAAATAATATATACAAGTATACTGCCCGCCCATAGACTGTGCCAGTCAGCAACATAATATATACAAGTATACTGCCTGCCCATAGACTCTGCCAGTCAGCAACATAATATATACATGTATACTGCCCGCCCATAGACTCTGCCAGTCAGCAAAATAATATATACATGTATACTGCCCGCCCATAGACTCTGCCAGTCAGCAAAATAATATATACATGTATACTGCCCGCCCATAGACTCTGCCAGTCAGCAAAATAATATATACAAGTATACTGCCTGTCCATAGACTCTGCCAGTCAAACAAAATAATATATACAAGTATACTGCCTGCCCATAGACTGTGCCAGTCAGCAAAATAATATATACAAGTATACTGCATGCCCATAGACTCTGCCAGTCAGCAAGATACTATATACAAGTATACTGCCCGCCCATACACTCTGCCAGTCAGCAAACTAATATATACAAGTATACTGCCTGCCCATACACTCTGCCAGTCAGCAAACTAATATATACATGTATACTGCCCGCCCATACACTCTGCCAGTCAGCAAGATACTATATACCAGTATACTGCCCGCCCATACACTCTGCCAGTCAGCAAGATACTATATACCAGTATACTGCCCGCCCATAGACTCTGCCAGTCAGCAAAATAATATATACAAGTATACTGCCCGCCCATAGACTCTGCCAGTCAGCAAGATACTATATACAAGTATACTGCCCGCCCATAGACTGTGCCAGTCAGCAAAATACTATATACAAGCATACTGCTCGCCCATAGACTCTGCAAGTCAGCAAAATAATATATACACGTATACTGCCCGCCCATAGACTGTGCCAGTCAGCAAGATAATATATACAAGTATACTGCCCGCCCATAGACTGTGCCAGTCAGCAAAATAATATATACATGTATACTGCCCGCCCATAGACTGTGCCAGTCAGCAAGATACTATATACATGTATACTGCCCGCCCATAGACTGTGCCAGTCAGCAAAATACTATATACAAGTATACTGCTCGCCCATAGACTCTGCCAGTCAGCAAAATAATATATACACATATACTGCCCGCCCATAGACTGTGCCAGTCAGCAAGATAATATATACAAGTATACTGCCCGCCCATAGACTGTGCCAGTCAGCAAAATAATATATACATGTATTCTGCCCGCCCATAGACTGTGCCAGTCAGCAAAATAATATATACAAGTATACTGCCCGCCCATAGACTCTGCCAGTCAGCAAGATAATATATACAAGTATACTGCCCGCCCATAGACTCTGCCAGTCAGCAAGATAATATATACAAGTATACTGCCCGCTCATAGACTGTGCCAGTCAGCAAGATACTATATACAAGTATACTGCCCGCCCACAGACTCTGCCAGTCAGCAAAATAATATATACAAGTATACTGCCCGCCCATACACTCTGCCAGTCAGCAAACTAATATATACACGTATACTGCCCGCCCATACACTCTGCCAGTCAGCAAGATACTATATACCAGTATACTGCCCGCTCATACACTCTGCCAGTCAGCAAGATACTATATACAAGTATACTGCCCGCCCATAGACTCTGCCAGTCAGCAACATAATATATACAAGTATACTGCCCGCCCATAGACTCTGTCAGTCAGCAAAATAATATATACAAGTATACTGCCTGCCCATAGACTGTGCCAGTCAGCAACATAATATATACATGTATACTGCCCGCCCATAGACTGTGCCAGTCAGCAAAATACTATATACAAGTATACTGCTCGCCCATAGACTCTGCCAGTCAGCAAAATAATATATACACGTATACTGCCCGCCCATAGACTGTGCCAGTCAGCAAGATAATATATACAAGTATACTGCCCGCCCATAGACTGTGCCAGTCAGCAAAATAATATATACATGTATACTGCCCGCCCATAGACTGTGCCAGTCAGCAAAAAAATATATACAAGTATACTGCCCGCCCATAGACTCTGCCAGTCAGCAAAATAATATATACAAGTATACTGCCCGCCCATAGACTGTGCCAGTCAGCAAGATAATATATACAAGTATACTGCCCGCTCATAGACTGTGCCAGTCAGCAAGATACTATATACAAGTATACTGCCCGCCCATACACTCTGCCAGTCAGCAAGATACTATATACAAGTATACTGCCCGCCCATAGACTGTGCCAGTCAGCAAGATACTATATACAAGTATATTGCCCGCCCATAGACTCTGCCAGTCAGCAAAATAATATATACAAGTATACTGCCCGCCCATAGACTGTGCCAGTCAGCAACATAATATATACAAGTATACTGCCTGCCCATAGACTCTGCCAGTCAGCAACATAATATATACATGTATACTGCCCGCCCATAGACTCTGCCAGTCAGCAAAATAATATATACATGTATACTGCCCGCCCATAGACTCTGACAGTCAGCAAAATAATATATACATGTATACTGCCCGCCCATAGACTCTGCCAGTCAGCAAAATAATATATACAAGTATACTGCCTGCCCATAGACTCTGCCAGTCAAACAAAATAATATATACAAGTATACTGCCTGCCCATAGACTGTGCCAGTCAGCAAAAAAATATATACAAGTATACTGCATGCCCATAGACTCTGCCAGTCAGCAAGATACTATATACAATTATACTGCCCGCCCATAGACTGTGCCAGTAAGCAAAATAATATATACAAGTATACTGCCTGCCCATAGACTGTGCCAGTCAGCAACATAATATATACAAGTATACTGCCTGCCCATAGACTCTGCCAGTCAGCAACATAATATATACATGTATACTGCCCGCCCATAGACTCTGCCAGTCAGCAAAATAATATATACATGTATACTGCCCGCCCATAGACTCTGCCAGTCAGCAAAATAATATATACATGTATACTGCCCGCCCATAGACTCTGCCAGTCAGCAAAATAATATATACAAGTATACTGCCCGCCCATAGACTGTGCCAGTCAGCAAAATAATATATACAAGTATACTGCCCGCCCATAGACTCTGGCAGTCAGCAAAATAATATATACAAGTATACTGCCCGCCCATAGACTCTGCCAGTCAGCAAAATAATATATACAAGTATACTGCCCGCCCATAGACTGTGCCAGTCAGCAACATAATATATACAAGTATACTGCCTGCCCATAGACTCTGCCAGTCAGCAACATAATATATACATGTATACTGCCCGCCCATAGACTCTGCCAGTCAGCAAAATAATATATACATGTATACTGCCCGCCCATAGACTCTGCCAGTCAGCAAAATAATATATACAAGTATACTGCCTGCCCATAGACTCTGCCAGTCAAACAAAATAATATATACAAGTATACTGCCCGCCCATAGACTGTGCCAGTCAGCAAAATAATATATACAAGTATACTGCATGCCCATAGACTCTGCCAGTCAGCAAGATAATATATACAAGTATACTGCATGCCCATAGACTCTGCCAGTCAAACAAAATAATATATACAAGTATACTGCCTGCCCATAGACTGTGCCAGTCAGCAAAATAATATATACAAGTATACTGCATGCCCATAGACTCTGCCAGTCAGCAAGATAATATATACAATTATACTGCCCGCCCATAGACTGTGCCAGTAAGCAAAATAATATATACAAGTATACTGCCTGCCCATAGACTGTGCCAGTCAGCAACATAATATATACAAGTATACTGCCTGCCCATAGACTCTGCCAGTCAGCAACATAATATATACATGTATACTGCCCGCCGATAGACTCTGCCAGTCAGCAAAATAATATATACATGTATACTGCCCGCCCATAGACTCTGCCAGTCAGCAAAATAATATATACATGTATACTGCCCGCCCATAGACTCTGCCAGTCAGCAAAATAATATATACAAGTATACTGCCCGCCCATAGACTGTGCCAGTCAGCAAAATAATATATACAAGTATACTGCCCGCCCATAGACTCTGCCAGTCTGCAAAATAATATATACAAGTATACTGCCCGCCCATAGACTCTGCCAGTCAGCAAAATAATATATACAAGTATACTGCCCGCCCATAGACTGTGCCAGTCAGCAAAATAATATATACAAGTATACTGCCCGCCCATAGACTGTGCCAGTCAGCAAGATAATATATACAAGTATACTGCCCGCCCATAGACTGTGCCAGTCAGCAAGATAATACATACAAGTATACTGCCTGCCCATAGACTGTGCCAGTCAGCAACATAATATATACAAGTATACTGCCTGCCCATAGACTCTGCCAGTCAGCAACATAATATATACATGTATACTGCCCGCCCATAGACTCTGCCAGTCAGCAAAATAATATATACATGTATACTGCCCGCCCATAGACTCTGCCGGTCAGCAAGATAATATATACAAGTATACTGCCCGCTCAAAGACTGTGCCAGTCAGCAAGATACTATATACAAGTATACTGCCCGCCCATACACTCTGCCAGTTAGCAAGATACTATATACAAGTATACTGCCCGCCCATAGACTGTGCCAGTCAGCAAAATAATATATACACGTATACTGCCCGCCCATACACTCTGCCAGTCAGCAAGATACTATATACAAGTATACTGCCCGCCCATAGACTCTGCCAGTCAGCAAAATAATATATACAAGTATACTGCCTGCCCATAGACTCTGCCAGTCAGCAACATAATATATACAAGTATACTGCCTGCCCATAGACTGTGCCAGTCAGCACGATACTATATACATGTATACTGCCCGCCCATAGACTCTGCCAGTCAGCAAGATACTATATACACGTATACTGCCCGCCCATACACTCTGCCAGTCAGCAAGATACTATATACAAGTATACTGCCTGCCCATAGACTGTGCCAGTCAGCAAAATAATATATACACGTATACTGCCCGCCTATAGACTCTGCCAGTAAGCAAGATAATATATACTAGTATACTGCCCGCCCATAGACTCTGCCAGTCAGCAACATAATATATACATGTATACTGCCCGCCCATAGACTCTGTCAGTCAGCAAAATAATATATACATGTATACTGCCCGCCCATAGACTCTGCTAGTCAGCAAAATAATATATACATGTATACTGCCCGCCCATAGACTCTGCCGGTCAGCAAGATAATATATACAAGTATACTGCCCGCTCAAAGACTGTGCCAGTCAGCAAGATACTATATACAAGTATACTGCCCGCCCATACACTCTGCCAGTTAGCAAGATACTATATACAAGTATACTGCCCGCCCATAGACTGTGCCAGTCAGCAAAATAATATATACACGTATACTGCCCGCCCATACACTCTGCCAGTCAGCAAGATACTATATACAAGTATACTGCCCGCCCATAGACTCTGCCAGTCAGCAAAATAATATATACAAGTATACTGCCTGCCCATAGACTCTGCCAGTCAGCAACATAATATATACATGTATACTGCCCTCCCATAGACTCTGCCAGTCAGCAAAATAATATATACAAGTATACTGCCTGCCCATAGACTGTGCCAGTCAGCAAAATAATATATACAAGTATACTGCATGCCCATAGACTCTGCCAGTCAGCAAGATACTATATACAAGTATACTGCCCGCCCATAGACTCTGCCAGTCAGCAAAATAATATATACAAGTATACTGCCCGCCCATAGACTCTGCCAGTCAGCAAAATAATATATACAAGTATACTGCCTGCCCATAGACTGTGCCAGTCAGCACGATACTATATACATGTATACTGCCCGCCCATAGACTCTGCCAGTCAGCAAGATACTATATACACGTATACTGCCCGCCCATACACTCTGCCAGTCAGCAAGATACTATATACAAGTATACTGCCTGCCCATAGACTGTGCCAGTCAGCAAAATAATATATACACGTATACTGCCCGCCTATAGACTCTGCCAGTAAGCAAGATAATATATACTAGTATACTGCCCGCCCATAGACTCTGCCAGTCAGCAACATAATATATACATGTATACTGCCCGCCCATAGACTCTGTCAGTCAGCAAAATAATATATACATGTATACTGCCCGCCCATAGACTCTGCTAGTCAGCAAAATAATATATACATGTATACTGCCCGCCCATAGACTCTGCCAGTCAGCAAAATAATATATACATGTATACTGCCCGCCCATAGACTGGGCCAGTCAGCAAAATACTATATACAAGTATACTGCCCGCCCATAGACTGTGCCAGTCAGCAACATAATATATACAAGTATACTGCCCGCCCATAGACTGTGCCCGTCAGCAAAATAATATATACACGTATACTGCATGCCCATAGACTGTGCCAGTCAGCAAGATACTATATACAAGTATACTGCCCGCCCATAGACTGTGCCAGTCAGCAAAATAATATATACAAGTATACTGCCCGCCCATAGACTGTGCCAGTCAGCAAAATAATATATACAAGTATACTGCCCGCCCATACACTGTGCCAGTAAGCAAAATAATATATACAAGTATACTGCCCGCCCATAGACTGTGCCAGTCAGCAAAATAATATATACACGTATACTGCATGCCCATAGACTGTGCCAGTCAGCAAGATACTATATACAAGTATACTGCCCGCCCATAGACTGTGCCAGTCAGCAAAATAATATATACAAGTATACTGCCCGCCCATAGACTCTGCCAGTCAGCAAAATAATATATACAAGTATACTGCCCGCCCACAGACTCTGCCAGTCAGCACAATAATATATACAAGTATACTGCCCGCCCATACACTCTGCCAGTCAGCAAACTAATATATACACGTATACTGCCCGCCCATAGACTGTGCCAGTCAGCAAGATAATATATACAAGTATACTTCCTGCCCATAGACTGTGCCAGTCAGCAAAATGATATATACAAGTATACTGCCTGCCCATAGACTGTGCCAGTCAGCAAAATACTATATACAAGTATACTGCCCGCCCATAGACTGTGCCAGTCAGCAACATAATATATACAAGTATACTGCCCGCTCATAGACTGTGCCAGTCAGCACAATAATATATACATGTATACTGCCCGCCCATAGACTGTGCCAGTCAGGAAAATACTATATACAAGTATACTGCCCGCCCATAGACTCTGCCAGTCAGCAAGATACTATATACAAGTATACTGCCCGCCCATAGACTGTGCCAGTCTGCAAAATAATATATACAAGTATACTGCCCGCCCATAGACTGTGCCAGTCAGCAAAATAATATATACAAATATACTGCCCGCCCATAGACTGTGCCAGTCAGCAAAATAATATACACAAGTATACTGCCCGCCCATAGACTGTGCCAGTCAGCAAAATAATATATACAAGTATACTGCCCGCCCATAGACTGTGCCAGTCAGCAAAATAATATATACAAGTATATTGCCCGCCCATAGACTGTGCCAGTCAGCAAAATAATATACACAAGTATATTGCCCGCCCATAGACTCTGCCAGTCAGCAAAATAATATACACAAGTATACTGCCCGCCCATAGACTCTGCCAGTCAGCACAATAATATATACAAGTATACTGCCCGCCCATACACTGTGCCAGTCAGCAAGATACTATATACAAGTATACTGCCCGCCCATAGACTCTGCCAGTCAGCAAGATACTATATACAAGTATACTGCCCGCCCATAGACTGTGCCAGTCAGCAAAATAATATATACATGTATACTGCCCGCCCATAGACTGTGCCAGTCAGCAAAATAATATACACAAGTATACTGCCCGCCCATAGACTGTGCCAGTCAGCAAAATAATATATACATGTATACTGCATGCCCATAGACTCTGCCAGTCAGCACAATAATATATACAAGTATACTGCCAGCTCATAGACTCTGCCAGTCAGCAAAATAATATATACAAGTATACTGCCTACCCATAGACTCTGCCAGTCAGCAAAATACTATATACAAGTATACTGCCCGCCCATAGACTCTGCCAGTCAGCAAAATACTATATACAAGTATACTGCCCGCCCATAGACTCTGCCAGTCAGCAAAATAATATATACAAGTATACTGCCCGCCCATAGACTGTGCCAGTCAGCAAAATAATATATACAAGTATATTGCCCGCCCATAGACTGTGCCAGTCAGCAAAATAATATATACAAGTATACTGCCCGCCCATAGACTCTGCCAGTCAGCAAAATAATATATACAAGTATACTGCCCGCCCATAGACTGTGCCAGTCAGCAAAATAATATATACAAGTATACTGCTCGCCCATAGACTGTGCCAGTAAGCAAAATAATATACACAAGTATACTGCCCGCCCATAGACTCTGCCAGTCAGTAAAATAATATATACATGTATACTGCATGCCCATAGACTCTGCCAGTCAGCAAAATAATATATACATGTATACTGCCCACCCATACACTCTGCCAGTCAGCAAGATACTATATACAAATATACTGCCCGCTCATAGACTGTGCCAGTCAGCAAGATACTATATACCAGTATACTGCCCGCCCATAGACTCTGCCAGTCAGCAAAATAATATATACAAGTATACTGCCTACCCATAGACTCTGCCAGTCAGCAAAATACTATATACAAGTATACTGCCCGCCCATAGACTCTGCCAGTCAGCAAAATACTATATACAAGTATACTGCCCGCCCATAGACTCTGCCAGTCAGCAAAATAATATATACAAGTATACTGCCCGCCCATAGACTGTGCCAGTCAGCAAGATACTATATACAAGTATACTGCCCGCCCATAGACTCTGCCAGTCAGCAAAATACTATATACAAATATACTGCCCGCCCATAGACTCTTCCAGTCAGCAAAATACTATATACAAATATACTGCCCGCCCATAGACTCTGCCAGTCAGCAAAATAATATATACAAGTATACTGTCCAGCCATAGACTCTGCCAGTCAGCAAGATACTATATACAAGTATACTGCCCGCCCATAGACTGTGCCAGTCAGCAAAATAATATATACAAGTATACTGCCCGCCCATAGACTGTGCCAGTCAGCAAAATAATATATACAAGTATACTGCTCGCCCATAGGCTGTGCCAGTCAGCAAAATAATATATACAAGTATACTTCCCGCCCATAGACTGTGCCAGTCAGCAAGATACTATATACAAGTATACTGCCCGCCCATAGACTCTGCCAGTCAGCAAAATACTATATACAAATATACTGCCCGCCCATAGACTCTTCCAGTCAGCAAAATACTATATACAAATATACTGCCCGCCCATAGACTCTGCCAGTCAGCAAAATAATATATACAAGTATACTGTCCAGCCATAGACTCTGCCAGTCAGCAAGATACTATATACAAGTATACTGCCCGCCCATAGACTGTGCCAGTCAGCAAAATAATATATACAAGTATACTGCCCGCCCATAGACTGTGCCAGTCAGCAAAATAATATATACAAGTATACTGCTCGCCCATAGGCTGTGCCAGTCAGCAAAATAATATATACAAGTATACTTCCCGCCCATAGACTGTGCCAGTCAGCAAGATACTATATACAATTATACTGCATGCCCATAGACTGTGCCAGTCAGCAAAATCATGTATACAAGTATACTGCCCGCCCATAGACTGTGCCAGTCAGCAAAATAATATATACAAGTATATTGCCCGCCCATAGACTGTGCCAGTCAGCAAAATAATATACACAAGTATACTGCCCGCCCATAGACTGTGCCAGTCAGCAAAATAATATATACATGTATACTGCATGCCCATAGACTCTACCAGTCAGCACAATAATATATACAAGTATCCTGCCCGCCCATAGACTCTGCCAGTCAGCAAAATAATATATACAAGTATACTGCCTGCCCATAGACTCTGCCAGTCAGCAAAATAATATATACAAGTATACTGCCCTCCCATAGACTCTGCCAGTCAGCAAAATACTATATACAAGTATACTGCCCGCCCATAGACTCTGCCAGTCAGCAAAATAATATATACAAGTATACTGCCCGCCCATAGACTGTGCCAGTCAGCAAGATACTATATACAAGTATACTGCCCGCCCATAGACTCTGCCAGTCAGCAAAATACTATATACAAATATACTGCCCGCCCATAGACTCTTCCAGTCAGCAAAATACTATATACAAGTATACTGCCCGCCCATAGACTCTGCCAGTCAGCAAAATAATATATACAAGTATACTGTCCAGCCGTAGACTCTGCCAGTTAGCAAGATACTATATACAAGAATACTGCCCGCCCATAGTCTCTGCCAGTCAGCAAGATAATATATACAAGTATACTGCCCGCCCATAGACTGTGCCAGTCAGCAAAATAATATATACAAGTATACTGCCTGCCCATATACTGTGCCAGTCAGCAAAATAATATACACAAGTATACTGCCCGCCCATAGACTGTGCCAGTCAGCAGAATAATATATACAAGTATACTGCCCGCCCATAGACTGTGCCAGTCAGCAAAATAATATATACAAGTATACTGCCTGCCCATAGACTCTGCCAGTCAGCAAAATAATATATACACATATACTGCCCGCCCATAGACTCTGCCAGTCAGCAAGATACTATATACAAGTATACTGCCCGCCCATAGACTCTGCCAGTCAGCAAGATAATATATACAAGTATACTGCCCGCCCATAGACTGTGCCAGTCAGCAAAATAATATATACAAGTATACTGCCTGCCCATAGACTGTGCCAGTCAGCAAAATAATATACACAAGTATACTGCCCGCCCATAGACTGTGCCAGTCAGCAAAATAATATATACAAGTATACTGCCCGCCCATAGACTGTGCCAGTCAGCAAAATAATATATACAAGTATACTGCCCGCCTATAGACTGTGCCAGTCAGCAAAATAATATATACAAGTATACTGCCCGCCCATAGACTCTGCTAGTCAGCAAGATACTATATACAAGTATACTGCCCGCCCATAGACTGTGCCAGTCAGCAAGATACTATATACAAGTATACTGCATGCCCATAGACTCTGGCAGTCAGCATCATTATATATACAAGTATACTGCCCGCACATAGACTCTGCCAGTCAGCAAAATCATATATACAAGTATACTGCCCGCCCATAGACTCTACTAGTCAGCAAAATAATATATACAAGTATACTGCCCGCCCATAGACTGTGCCAGTCAGCAAACATACACGACAATGTTATTTCATGTATGCAAACTGCTTGCCTGGCTTGGTTTCTGCTCCCTCTAAAACAGGGGTAGGGAACCTTCAGCTCTCCAGCTGCAGTGAAACTACAACTCCCAGCATGCTCCATTCACTTCCATGGGAGTTCCAAGAACAGTAGAGGCAGTATGCATGCTGGGAGTTGTAGTTTTGCAACAGCTGGAGAGCCGTACGTTCCCTACCCCTGCTCTAAAATAAGACATATACATGAATGAAAAAACTAAACCTGCTTCAGAATTACAGCACAGTAGTGAAGTCTAGAGATTAGTCAGCAGGGCGAGGCTTCCAGTAAAGTGACAGATGCTGGATCCTTACCAAAACCCAAGCCTATCAATCACAATACCCAATAATATCCACAAAATAAGCTACTTGTAATAATTAATAGATAACTCTGATGGCTGTCAGTGAATGGAATCCATTTGGACGTGCAATTTATTATGTCCACATAATCTATCAATGTATCTGACTGCATTTGGCAAACAGATCATACAAAAAAATAACCTGCAATGGCTATGAATAGAATCCTAAATTAGCCATGACTAAAGGGTGAAGTTCATATATAACTTTGATGGCTGTCAATGAATAGAATCCGTTACTGTCCACATGTCATTTTGTACCCAGGTCATATAGAAAACAAACTTCAATGGCTACAAATAAGCAACACATTTTCTAGTGGTTAACCTGTTCATGTAACTTTGATAGCTGTCAGTGAATAGAATCTGTTTGTGTAAAACTTTTATATGGCAAGAAGATTATATGGAAAAAAACATTAATGCCAATAGCAAACATTCAAATGTTACAATGACTCATATAGTGAATAACCATTTCATTTATGACATTAATAGCTGTCAGTGAATAGAATTAATTTTGTTTATTTTATGTGACAGGTAAAGTTTCAATGACTATACAGTATATACCATCCACTTACAGCAATAGCTCACATGTTGTATCAATTATGTAAATGTTCAATGAAAAATCTCCTGCCTGAGGCGTCACTGATTCTGACGTACCATCCAGTGCAGTTAGAGTATGTTCACACAGAGTTGTTTGGCAGCGGATTTTGACGCGGAATCCGCCTCAAAATCAGCCTGTCAAAACGGCCCCCTAGCTAGTAGTGAAAAAAAGAAGCGAGATGACCTATGTTGCCGCAGATTTTGCGGCTGACTCAGCGGCAGCGTGAGATTCCCTCCCGATTCAGCCCATTCATTCGGACCTAATCCGGAGCAGAATGCCACAACGGGATGCTGGTGCACTGCATCAGCATTCCATCGCAGCTAGCTGCGCTGTATGTTCACACGTGCCTTGACAAAAGAGACTGGCTTGTTCTAGCTACCTGCCTCAGCTATTATTCTGATACTGCCACCCACCTGATGCCAAGTGCACCTTATTCCCTGAGGAAGCCTGTTTAGCAGGCAATATGTATGGGTGAGGGTGGCGAATCTATCATGAGATTGATATTGCACTTGAGAAAGGGCTTCAAATGCCCGAAACGCGTCGTGCTGATGAAAGTTGACTTCCATGTTCTATTCCTTGGGTGAGCGCTAGTTTTTATACCTGTCCCCCGTGTGGCCGGTCCATTTTCCTTACTTGTATGTTCACACGTGGAATCCATTTTCCGTCGTGTGAACATACCCTTAGTGTACGCCTTGAAATCTTCTTGCCTGGTCTGTATCAATGCTCCAGAGTCTGACTTATAAAGTCATGTATAATGTTTACTAAGCACATGAAGGATACAAGTAGATATACTGTGTCTCCCCGAAAGTAGGTCACCCCCCAAAAGTAAGGCATGTTTTTTGTTTTTTTTTGTAGAATTGCCTAATGTAAGTCACCCCCAGAAAATAAGGAATGGCGAAAAAATCATTGCAGTCAGCTGAACACTGTGCGATGTGCTCCGTGTGCACAGGAAAGCCGGCTGCTGCCTCTGCTGTTGTATCCACTGCCCCTGCTGCTGTAGGATGAGCTGGGAGATGCCCGCTGTGCATACGTTGCGGGGAGTTCACTCTCCCAGCTCATCCAAGAGGCAGAGGCAGCAGCCGGCTTTCCTGTGCACACGGTACACAGTGCACAGCATCCAGCCGGCTGCAATGCCAGTGAAGTGAGGCTCTCTGGCGCAACCGCCGGAAGCCTCGCTAAGCCCCGCCCACCACTTCTGCTGCCAGGATGAACAGCAGCACCAGCGCTGCTGCGAAGATGGGGAAGGTAAGTAGGATATCCCCCCCCCCCCCCTACACTACCTACAACCCGCAGTCATGCCAGCGCTCCACTAAGGAACTGCTGGCATGACAGCCAGTTGTCATAAGATGTCCCCTGAAAATAAGACAGGTCCTATATTTAGGACGGCAGTTTAATATAAGACACTGTCTTATTTTCAGGGTAATAGATTTTTCAATATTCCACACTTGCATACATACAGTATATATATTTTTAATTGTAATTTTTATTATCATTTTCAAAGTAAAAAATTACAAACATATATAAAGAACTTCCAATATCATAAAAATGCAAACAATAATCAATAATGAATTGAAAAACATGAGAAAGAAAACAAATAACAGACCAAAAGATAATACTGAAGGGGAAGAAGGCAGTTGCTGGGGAGGGGAGGCTGTCAGAGACCCTGCAATATGCAGTAGGTATCCCATGGGGTCCAAACAGATTGGAAAGCCTCTACTATGTTATTCCAAGTTTCAGTCAGGATTTCCAAACTGCTAACATCTTTTATGCAAGCATAAGCACAATTCCAGCGCAATTCTATAAGACTCTTGGCTTCTATGCAGAGATAAAGAAACAATCTAGAAACACCTTACTAATTCGTCTAGGGGGCAGATTAAGCAAATAAGTGAGAGGATCTAGAAGAAAAAGTGCATCAGAAGGTAATCCCAGAAAATGTGATATAGCGCCTCCAATGCAGAATGACATTGCCAACAATCAGAGAGAATTGTAGGGTTTAAGGAGTATAGAAGAGCAGGAGTGTGATACCAATGCATCAAAAGCTTATATTGTTTCCTTAAATGTCACACACATAGAGGACTTGGATGCATGTGACCATATTATCTGCCAATGGTGAGGGGAAATCGTCCACCTGACAGCTTCTTCCCATCTGGTCATATATCTATGGGGAGGGGAGGCCCATCCATCTGGAGAGGAGAGGTGCTGGTAGACAGTAGTAGTCTGAGCTCTTGTGGAGGTATCTGCTTGTCACAGTTTCTCAAATGCAGTTGGGAGGGAAAACTTTAGGGCTTGAGATCCAGGGTCAAGGGATCTACTAAATCCGCTATATGGAACAGGCCCTTTCCATACCAAGTATGAACCATGGCTGTCATCAGTCCCTCTGGGAAAAGTGGATTATATAAAGAAATCATTGACTAGTTCAAGGAGGTCAATGAGAACAGCTTAACGCCAGATTGCTCTGGTAAAGCGAATGAGACCCAAAGGAGGAATTGGGGAGGAGAGAGTAAATAAATAATTTAAAATATAATAATATAATATTTGGGTGCATGGGAGCAAGCTATAGCGTTTCAATCTCCACTCACTTCGTGTATGCCTGCAGGGCTGCCTAAAATGGGATACATCTCAGATGGGTTACTCAATAATAATGGAGAGCTTGCGATACCACCAGCTCACCATCATCTTTTCCCGCCACCATTATTGAGCTAGGGATTCGTGGTGCTTGGTGTTCCAAATAAAGTGGAATATGGCCTTCTGTAAACTACAACATAAAGAGTGGGGGCGGCCACTGGGAGAGTCTCGAAGTAGTATAAGAGTTTTGGAGGGAGGGTAATTTTCACTGTGGATATACCCCCAATAAGGGATATATGCAGGGAACACCATTTGTCCAATAGTGTTTTGACTTCACGGAACAGTCACGACAGTGACGACAGGGGACAAAACCCTCCTGGTCCTTGTGAAGAAGAGGAGGAAGCCAAGCGTTTGGTTAGGTAATATTTTCAGTTTGAGTTCAGAAGGGCAATAGGTCTATAGTTAGAAAACACTTACAGGTCTTTATTAGGTTTGGGGACTAAAGTAATTTGGTGGCATAGCATTGTTTGCAAAATGGGGCAAACATCTAGGAAGGAATTAAATAGCCTTCTCATATGGGGGATAAGGTCAGCTTGAAAGTTTTTATAATAAAAGTAAGTGAACCCATCAATGCCAGGCGCTTTGCCATTGGGAAGGTCCTCCAAGATCACTGCAAGGTCCTCATTGGTAATGGGGGAGGTAAGAGAGGTTAATGCTGCCATTGAAAGCGAGGGTAGGTGATACTTCACCAAATAGTCTCTCAGCCTCTGTGAACTGTCGAGGTAATTTGGTGAATGTTGAAAGGGAAGGTTATATAATGCAGTATAATAGTCCTGGAAGGCAGCGCCAGATGGTGCTGTGAGCACACTCCGGTGTCACATATTACATGAGGGGTGGAAGAGACATCCCTCACAATTTTGGTCAATAAGGTATAAGCCTTATTATCTTATTCATAATCATGCTGATGCATATAAAGCAGGGGCCAAAGTGCTGTATACATCACTAACTCTCAAATCCGCTCAGGATCCACCAGCTGCTGGAAAACAGGCAGGGAAGAGCCATTAAGCGAGTGGTGAGAGCTTGAGTTTTGGTTATAAGGGCTGGCTGTCTGGCTCTATCTTTTGCAACGCGATGACTGTATTGTGCCCTTCCCATAGTACCGTGCCTAAGGATACTGCCTCCCCAATGTCCCTTAAATAATTAATTAAATGCACTCGTAAGGTAGCTTTGAAGGTGGGAAATTTAAGTAGGGCCTCATTAACCCAACATCCGCCGCCAGGCCTGTCTTTAATTATTTTCTATTGCAGGCTACTCTATGTAGCTTGCAATAGAACTGCCGTTTCTGGAATCGTACCGAAACTTAGAATACAGGTGATATATCATTTTAGCTGTACATTGAACGCCGTAAAATCGAAACCCATAAGAAAGTCTCCTAGCCTGCAATGCCCATGGTCAGAGTGAACTGTAAAATACAGCGGAGACCCGGTAGTTATGGCAGATGCAATGCAGAAGATCGGCCACCATCTTTAAAGACCCGGCATCCACCGTAATATTATGACAGATGTTTGGAGGGACAGCTCTTCAATCGAGAGCACAGCAGCCATGTGTACAAATTAAGTGGCCATTGGGCTCTCCTTGGAAAATAGGAGTCACATATGCAATTTATTTTGCCAAACACAGAAATGGAATAAATAGAGAGATGTAACAGTCTTATTTTTATACTTTTTATAGCTCTGAAGAGACAAAAAAAAAGCACAAATGTGATATTGATGGCCAACATCTATGAGTCCTGACATCCTTATACAGAAGAATATTCATAGCTCCCTGTATATGGAGATCATTACATGCAGGCATCTCATGTCTGTAGGGGCTGTCAATATTCCCCTCATCTGTTATAGAGGTAAATAAGCTTGGACAGTAGGATTTCTATCCATTCCTGCATTTTCAGGGACAGACGGGACAACAGACATGCAGGTGCAGCTGCTTATCGCTTCTTGTTGCCAAAAGTAACATGCACATCTGGCTGATCCCGTCATGTATGTTTATATGAGATGTCACACATTCTCAAGTCATCTTTACAACGTTGATGGCTGTGTGCAGTGATCTGTCAACACAATGTAAAGTGCAAAGGCAAATAAGGAGCAAACTCTGTCCAAGGTGTTTATGGACGTGTCGTTGCCCTTCTAACAACTTCAAGGTATATTAATGCACATGCTGAAGAAACAACAGATTCAGATGAAAGAATGAATTTTTCAGTCACACAAATTTTTCCATCAAGTACACAATGTGTGCATACTCTCAAATTTTACTGTCTCTGATGCAATCTCAGAATGAATATACACATTGGGGCAGATGTATTAAGAGCAGAATTTCATATGCCAGTCTTAATAAAGGCCCTGACAGGTGTAAGGTGATAGGTGTCTGATTTAAGAAAAGGCTCCGACCTCATAATAAGTCAAATGCATGCTTATGTACCAGAATGGAAATCCATGAGAATCAGGAACTGGGATAGATTTCTTGTATAACTCACACCCGTCCTGTTCTCTGCCTTCTGCACACACATTCATAGAAGTGGCGTATTAGGTGCAAAACAAGAGTATGTCACATCCTTGGGGCAAGAAACAGCCTTGCACCAAAGAGGCGCATACAACTTGAAAAGAAGTGTTGATTAATTACACACAATATACATTATTAAGTCTGTTAGTGGTCTCTTAGTATCATAGATAACTACAATGCTATGATACTGGCATAGTGGTCAGGCAGGTAAATATGGCTCACACCTATAAATGGCCTCTAAGGCAAAAAAAACATAATTGAAGATTTTAAACTATACTACTTTTTTCAAATCTATCACTGACCTCTGTTGAAGTTGCAGAAGGTTCCACTCCTTGTAGGGAATAAGATGGAATAAGTGGTCAAATGTGCAGCCAATCTGTAAGGAACACATCCACAGTCTGCTGCATATTTCACCCTTTCCCAACATTCATTATGCAATGCATTGTATTAGTGATCAGACACTAAAAATAAAGGTTAAAAAAAAAATACAAATTAAAAAAGAATTAAAAATTCAAATAACCCCCTCTTGTCCTAGAATACATATAAATGTCCATAAATAAAGTGAAGCACTTACACAGTGCCCAGTCTACCAACTTATAAAAATATTTTTCCCATATCATAAACACAGTAGTGGGTAAAAAAAAAAAAAAAATCAAAAGAGCAGAACCGATGTTTTTTTGCTGTTTCACCTCTCATAAAAAACGATCAAAGCAAAACACAT
This sequence comes from Leptodactylus fuscus, assembly GCF_031893055.1. Classification (NCBI taxonomy): domain Eukaryota; kingdom Metazoa; phylum Chordata; class Amphibia; order Anura; family Leptodactylidae; genus Leptodactylus; species Leptodactylus fuscus. The sequence continues at coordinate 169,834,407 of NC_134267.1, forward strand.
TTCCCAAAGTGGTAAAGCTAAAATTTATATGGTGCCCCTCAAAAAGAAGTTTCATGAATCCCCACGCATGAAAAATATAAAATGTTATGGTTGTCAGAATATGGCAGCTCCAAGAAAAAATTTTTTGCAAAATTTTGGATTTTTTTTAAACGGTTAAAATGTAAACTATATAAATTTGGTATTGGTAGAATTGTATAACCAACCTATACAATAGAGGAGACGTAATTTTGGTTGCACAGGGAACGCAATGGCTAACTACATTTTACACGTGTAATTTTACACATGTAAAATGGACAGAATACACAGAGTGTAGACAGAATACACGGAGCGTAGACAGAATACACAGAGCGTAGACAGAATACACGGAACGTAAACTGTGACGGGGCCTTTCTTTGACATAGCTTTGGCTGTGTTTGCCTTAGAGAGTCAGAAATTGGATATATAGGTTTCTAGGAGCCCTGACAGTATTATACACTAATAACACTATGTTTTAATTTAAGCTGTGGTTCATACCTTAAATGCTGTAAATAAAAATCTTAAAATCCTTTAAATCTGGTAATAGTTGGAGCTTTTTGTTACTGGGTTATTAGATATTCAAATTTTTTGGAAGGTCATATATAAATATAAATAATGTAATGGATAAGGGTACAGATTAGAGATAAGCGAGTATATTTGATCGAACACCTCCGCCGTATAGTTGTTGTAAAAAAAAGCACCAGGGAAGGTGGGAGGGGCATCGAATATTTACCGCTTGGTATTTGGCCGAGTACACCAATAACTATGCAAAGGGAGGTATTCGCTCATCTCTAGTAGAGATCGTTTCCGGGCTACTTCTCTCTGCTGTTTTTTTGTTCCTGGTCTCCTAGGATTCCTGATCAAGCTGTTGTTCTGTACACAACTTTTGAGCGATGCATTGTAGTTTATAAGGTATTTCAACATTGCATTTGTGTAAAAATTATCATTTAGGTTATATAGATGTCATATAGTATATGGACATACAGCATAAGGAAGCATCCAAACAAAATAAAGTACATTACTTACAGGGTGGAGCTCCATGTAAGAATAATACTGCCATATTTATCTGGGCTACTTCTAATCTTCAAAATCTAGCAGATTTCATTTTCAAACAGCAAATATCACATCTGGTTTATTAGGACAGGCTCAGTCACAAGTTTAAAAATAGCGTTTTCATATCTGGACAGTGGAGAGTGCCATAGTGTAATGGACAACTGGAAATGGACCCCTTTCCATTAAATGCCAGCAAAGGGGAGATGTATAAAAATAAAAAAAATACTTATACTCACCTGTCCTGGGCTGAGCATCCGCTCTGGGGCTCTTCCTGAGGTAGATGCTAAATCCTAGTGAGCTAAAGCACCTTTGATGACGTCATGGCCATGTGATCAGACTTTTCTGTCAGAAGAGCTATTCTGGATTGTACAGGACAGTGTGGTGTTACACAGGAAGAGGAAGCTGCTGGGATCGGAGACTGACAGAAGGTAAGGAGAAGAGAATATGTGTGAGCGAGAGTGGGACATGGGGGGTGCAGGCTGTGTGTGAGCAAGAGGAGGGAATGGTGCTGCAGGCTGTGTGTGAGCAAGAGGAGGGAATGGGGGTGCAGGCTGTGTGTGAGCAAGAGGGAATGGTGGTGCAGGCTGTGTTTGAGCAAGAGGAGGGAATGGTGGTGCAGGCTGTGCTTGAGCAAGAGGAGGGAATGGTGGTGCAGGCTGTGTTTGAGCAAGAGGAGGGAATGGTGGTGCAGGCTGTGCTTGAGCAAGAGGAGGGAATGGTGGTGCAGGCTGTGTTTGAGCAAGAGGAGGGAATGGTGGTGCAGGCTGTGTTTGAGCAAGAGGAGGGAATGGTGGTGCAGGCTGTGTTTGAGCAAGAGGAGGGAATGGTGGTGCAGGCTGTGCTTGAGCAAGAGGAGGGAATGGTGGTGCAGGCTGTGTTTGAGCAAGAGGAGGGAATGGTGGTGCAGGCTGTGTTTGAGCAAGAGGAGGGAATGGTGGTGCAGGCTGTGCTTGAGCAAGAGGAGGGAATGGTGGTGCAGGCTGTGTTTGAGCAAGAGGAGGGAATGGTGGTGCAGGCTGTGCTTGAGCAAGAGGAGGGAATGGTGGTGCAGGCTGTGTTTGAGCAAGAGGAGGGAATGGTGGTGCAGGCTGTGTTTGAGCAAGAGGAGGGAATGGTGGTGCAGGCTGTGCTTGAGCAAGAGGAGGGAATGGTGGTGCAGGCTGTGTTTGAGCAAGAGGAGGGAATGGTGGTGCAGGCTGTGTTTGAACAAGAAGGGGAAATGGGGGTGCAGGCTGAGTGTGGACAAGAGGGGTATATGCAGGTGTAGGTTGTGTGTAAGCAAAAGGAGGGAATGGGGGTGCAGGCTGTGGTTGAGCAAGAGGAGGAAATGGGGGTGCAGGCTGTGTATGGGCAAGAGGAGTATATGGAGGTGTAGGCTTTGTGTGAGTAAGAGGGGGAATGGGGGGTTCAGGCTCGGAGGGGGTATGAACACTGTGAGCACGTAATACTGTTTGGGGGCCACTATGGAGCACACGATACTATGTGGGGTCCACTGTGGAGCACATAATACTGTGTGGGCTCTACTGCGGAACATGTAATACTGTCCCAGTATTGTTTACATATCAGGTGCTGCTCATATTCTTCATAACTGCAGTTGTGGATACTAAAGCTGTACCCCTTTCAAGTATTTTAGACATTGCTTCCGCGCCCCTAACTTCCACTATCAAGAATTTTCTCTAGGAAGGGGGTAGGGGGCCCCAGACAAAAGTTTGCACCTGGGCCCACAAGACTTTAGTTACACAACTGGTGATGGTGCTATATACAGTAAGTAAGAAAAATAATTATATCTGTAAGGATCAGACAGCTGAGACCCCGACAGAACTACTGTTCGGGGACAACCCAGCTCCAGGTAATTTTTACATGTCTAGGGCCATGCTGTTCACTCGCTGTAGGTTTTGGTACTGCAGAACTGTCCAATAGACTTCAGGGACATTAATATTAGAAGCTCGATAATTCATTTAAAGAAACAAGAGGTGTTATTTGTCAACAGATGCAGACAAGAGTTTATGTCTGTACATAAAATGATACAAATACACAGTAAAAAGGCTAATGAACATAAAATAAAAGTAAAATATTGCTTTTACTAACTATATTGGTAAATTTTACTCAGAGTTAGAGCTTCACTTTATGGCCCTATAATACTGTACAGAGGCCATGCTATAACAAAGCTATACAGTATCTACCTTGCCATCTAGGCTACAATGAAAGTGCATACAGTACAAGCATCTGGCAAAGGATGCACTAGTAAAAATAGAAGCAATCCTACCAGTTCGTGGATAGGGCAAGTATTTTAAAATAGAAATAGCTGATGCTACAAATGGAGAATGACAAAAATAGCAGTAGGAAGTTAATACGTCCTGGAAGAAATCTAATTCCTTATACACAAATGCACCAAACAAAATGCAAAAGTTAAAAACAAACGTGCACCTGTACGTACGAATGACAGCAAGTAGATCAAATGGTAAAGTTTAGTATCACTAGAGGGGACATATAACAGGGAAATACAGGGAGCCATGCATACACTACGTATCTTATCTATCTGTCGTCTAATGCTAAAAATGGGCTTTTTAGAGTATTTTGGAAATGCAGGATATAAAAACTGGGCACAAAAATCTTTTGTGTAATGTTTGATAAAGTAATAACACAATGTATGCTGTACTACTATAGTAATACGAACTTGACAGGGAAAATAACATTAGCAAGTGAATTTTACTACACTATAGGGGTTCCTTATACTGTAATTACTAATATTGCAAGGTGTGGAAGTGATATATGATCAGAGCAGCAGGACCCTCGCCACTCACAAAAACAATGGATGCATTTTAACCCTTTCTGATTTTACTAGTCACAGCAGCATTTCATAGCAGTAGTGGTCCCAGCAGTTGGACATTCATCACATGCTGAACATGTAACCCAGCGATATTTGAATTAGTAAGAAACCCCTTTAAATAGATTTTCTTTAGATGTGCTTGAGGATTCCTTCATGGAAGACATGTTTGAAATAAGCAGTGACCTGCACATATTTTTATAAATTTAGTCATAACATCTAGGGCAGTGATGGCGAAACTTTTAGAGACCGAGTGCTCAAACTGCTACCCAAAACCCATTAATTTATCACAAAGTGCCAACACAGCAATTTAACCTTAATAATGTGCGGATCCACAATTGCGGACAGTTATGGACCTGCAAAATACAGCCGTGTGAATGGGGCTTTACAGAGCTTTCAATAATGGAACACTTTGTACTGAAAGGTAAAGGTCTTTGCATTTGCTACTTTTGAACAACTAATGTTCACTATCTACATTGCACAGTATCTGTTTTATAGTGACTGTGCAATGTTATTATGGCATGTAATAAAATCACATATCACAATATCACTATAAGGGGTCATTCACACGGAGTAACGCTGGGCGTGTATTACAGCCGTACACGCCGGCGTTACGGCAGACTGCCGAACACTTCCCATTCACTTCAATGGAAGCGCTCGTAACAGCGGCGTTTACGAGCACTCCCATTGAAGTGAATGGGAAGTGTTCGGCAGTCTCCGTGTGAATGCCCCCTAAAACAGATAATGAGTTGCATAAATAGTGAAGGGCCCTCACACGGTACAATGTGCTCCTCAGTGGCCTCCATATGGTACAATGTGCTCCACAGTGGCCCCACACAGTACAATACTCTCCACAGTGGCTGCCAAACAGTATTATATGCTCTACAGTGGGCCTCCACACAGTATTATACGCTCCGCAGTGGCCTCCCACATAGTATTATATGCTCCACAGTGGGGGGGGGGTTGCCCCCACACAGTATTATATGCTCCACTTTGGGACATCACAACGTATAATATGCTACTTGCCTTACCTCCCACGAAGAGCAGCCTCCTTCTATCACTGTAGATGCTGATAAATTACATCATCACGCCTGCGTTGGGGCAGAGGTCACACTCTGCTGTCAGTGTAACCTGCGGTCCTGCAGCTTACACTGACAGTTTTCAGCTGTATATGCATTTGCACATTCAGCTGAAAGAAGAGTTCACGCACTAATGGGGAATCCTGTACTGGATTCCCCATTAGTGAGCGATCAGAGAGCCTGGATGGGGTGATGGCATTCGTGCCAACAGAGAGGTCTCTGAGTGCCCCCTCTGGCACACATGCAATAGGTTCGCCAACACGGATCTAGTATTTCTCTCCACAAGATAACCAAGATATAATGCTGAAAATACTTAACTTGCAACAAAACACACACATATTTGAGGTACTTTCCTTGACTTTTACCAAAAAGTGCTGGAATATAATGGCATCTTTATCAGTGAAGAAGGGAGTACTGTAGTTAATTTATCCACCTAAGTACATGGACTGTGTACTGCGCCACCATATGGCAGCTCCACAATGAATCATATTCTCATCTAGAACCAAAATTAGGCCTATTGCTCATGGCCATTTCCAGGGAGTGTGTAATATAGATCCTAAATATACCTCATGCAAGAGGCCTAACAGGGTGTAGGTTGTGACATAACTGCACGATAAGAAATGGAAACTGATTTTAAAGAAACATACAACAGTTTGATAGTACACTCTAAGATACACGCTTAGACCTTATTCATGCAGTGAATTTCCTATGCCACTTACATAGCAAACATATTATTTGGATTGTAATGGATAAAAAAAATACTCACTATCTATTTATTGTCAGCCCCTAGTTTTGTAGGGAGAAAAACACAAATATAACCTTAAATACGGCACGTTTTTCTGATCGTTTCCAAGGTAAGGCCATAAAAAACTTATTTCTGTAACATCCTTAAATCTTATTAATGAAACTAATGTAAAATCCTTGGAGATATTCCTTGTAATCTGTATTCGTCTCCTTTAACTGAAGACATTTGCACCTTCTCTATGGTTCCCTGGAAATGACTTTGTAAGTGTACTTCAGTGTAACCTTTCACTCTGCATTTTCAGGTGTATCCAAAGATAACTTGAGATTATTTATCTTGAAGAAGCTCCAAGTACTTAGAAGCAGCCCTGCACGCTAGTACATCGGAAAGAGAAATGTGAGCAGTTGTGCATGGAAAGGAGAATGGCTGAATGTTGAATCGAATGTACTTTATACTGAAAAATCACTCTGACCTTTACAAAACTGTCACATTGGAACAGAATGTACAGGGCTGCTCTGTGGGTAGGTGGGCTAGTCTGTGAATATTGTCAGATGTCAAGTTACAATGCACCATATCAATATGGTTAACCCTTGTGATCAGTGTAAAAGCAAACTAAAAAGTTTGTGGTGGGAGAAAAAGAAAATGTATCTCATTACATTGCTTTATGTAAAGGTGTTTTTTTTTTTTTCAGTTTACAGATGACTGTTAGCCAAAAGTTACATTGATATACAGTGTATTTATGTTAGTGTAAAGATAGTTACTGTTATCTTTTCTCTTGCAGTGGCCAGTATTGCAAAAATTACAAGTGAATGTGCTGTCATATTGACATATTGATTGTCACTTTAGAATTTTCCATTTCCTAAATGCTCAGAACCTCCCATGCTCATATACAGGACCCCTCCTGAGTTGCACCACTTCTCTGGAATGCTCTATTCCCGACAATCAGATTAACTCCCAATTTCTACATCTTCAAGTGCAAACTAAAGACACATCTTTTCAGACAGGCTTATCACAATTCCTAATGTAAACCCTTCCGTACTGTAATTAAAATCCCTAAAACAAACCTTCCTCTGTTCCCGCTCCCACATTACCCCACATGATATGATGCTGTTTCAGACTAAATCTATATGTCCAGACACCATCTGCAATGGCTCATATAGTATTATGTTTGTGTAATGACAGTCTCCTCTATTACAAAATTGTCTGACCACTGTATAAGCAATGCCGCCCCTGCTACCTCTTGTGTCACCCCCTCTACCTCATAGATTGTAAGCTCTTGTCAGCAGGGCCCTCAGTCCCATTGTGTGATGTGACTATTTCTTTGTAATGTACAGTCCTATGAAAAAGTTTGGGCACCCCTATTAATCTTAATCATTTTTAGTTCTAAATATTTTGGTGTTTATAACAGCCATTTCAGTTTGATATATCTAATAACTGATGGACACAGTAATATTTCAGGATTGAAATGAGGTTTATTGTACTAACAGAAAATGTGCAATATGCATTAAACCAAAATTTGACCGCTGCAAAAGTATGGGCACCTCAACAGAAAAGTGACATTAATATTTAGTAGATCCTCCTTTTGCAAAGATAACAGCCTCTAGTCGCTTCCTGTAGCTTTTAATCAGTTCCTGGATCCTGGATAAAGGTATTTTGGACAAACAATTCAAGTTCAGTTAAGTTAGATGGTCGCCGAGCATGGACAGCCCGCTTCAAATCATCCCACAGATGTTCAATGATATTCAGGTCTGGGGACTGGGATGGCCATTCCAGAACATTGTAATTGTTCCTCTGCATGAATGCCTGAGGATTTGGAGCGGTGTTTTGGATCATTGTCTTGCTGAAATATCCATCCCCGGCGTAACTTCAACTTCATCACTGATTCTTGAACATTATTCTCAAGAATCTGCTGATGCTGAGTGGAATCCATGCGACTCTCAACTTTAACAAGATTCCCGGTGCCGGCATTGGCCACACAGCCCCAAAGCATGATGGAACCTCCACCAAATTTTACAGTGGGTAGCATGTGTTTTTCTTGGAATGCTGTTTCTTTTTAGAAGCCATGCATAACGCCTTTTTTTGTAACCAAACAACTCAATTTTTGTTTCCAAAATGAAGCTGCCTTGTCCAAATGTGCTTTTTCATACCTCAGGCAACTCTATTTGTGGCGTACGTGCAGAAACGGCTTCTTTCTCATCACTCTCCCATACAGCTTCTATTTGTGCAAAGTGCGCTGTATAGTTGACCGATGCACAGTGACACCATCTGCAGCAAGATGATGCTGTAGCTCTTTGGAGGTGGTCTGTGGATTGTCCTTGACTGTTCTCACCATTCTTCTTCTCTGTCTTTCTGATATTTTTCTTGGCCTGCCACTTCTGGGCTTAACAAGAACTGTCCCTGTGGTCTTCCATTTCCTTACTATGTTCCTCACAGTGGAAACTGACAGGTTAAATCTCTGAGACAACTTTTTGTATCCTTCCCCTGAACAACTATGTTGAACAATCTTTGTTTTCAGATCATTTGAGAGTTGTTTTGAGTAGCCCATGATGCCACTCTTCAGAGGAGATTCAAATAGGAGATCAACTTGCAATTGGCCACCTTAAATACCTTTTCTTATGATTGGATACATCTGGCTATGAAGTTCAAAGCTCACTGAGGTTACAAAACCAATTTTGTGCTTCAGTAAGTCAGTAAAAAGTAGTTAGGGGAATTCAAATCAATAAAATGATAAGGGTGCCCATACTTTTGCACCGGTCAAATTTTGGTTTAATGCATATTGCACATTTTCTGTTAGTACAATAAACCTCATTTCAATCCTGAAATATTACTGTGTCCATCAGTTATTAGATATACCAAACTGAAATGGCTGTTGCAAACACCAAAATATTTAGAACAAAAAATGATTAAGATTAATAGGGGTGCCTAAACTTTTTCATAGGACTGTATCTTTCTGTCTGTACTTGAACCCTACAAATTGTACAGCGCTGCGGAATATGTTGGTGCTATGTAAATAAAATGTATTATTATTATAAAATATGTTAACAGAATAGTTTTAGACATCTTATAACTAGCCCAGAATTGCCGGCATGACACTGGGGCAGATGAAGGGGGGAGAACGGCATGACACTGGGGCAGATGAAGGGGGGGCAAAACGGCATGACACTGGGGCAGATGAAGGGGGGGGAGAACGGCATGAAACTGTGGGCAGAGACGGGGGGACATGAAACTGGGGGCAGAGATGGGGGAACATGAAACTGGGGACCAAGATGTAGGGGGGGACATGAAACTGGGTGCAGATGAAGGGGTTATATGAAACTGGGGGAGAGATGGAGTGGGGACATATAATTTACAGGTGACTGTAGGAGGATTATACTGTGTGGGAGCACATGGAAAATGAATGAGAATGGGCGTAGTCAACATAAATGTGGCCGCACATTTTGTCCCTCTTTCTGATCTTCAAAAGTTGGGAGGTATGCCTATGTTTAAATTATGTGTTTATGTTTGATTTGTAGCAATGAGAATACATAATGCATATCAGGTATTTACATTCCAAATCATAACTGTAGCAAAATTACAGTTATGAAGTAGCCACCAAAATTATTTTTTGGTTTGGGGTCACCACAACATGAGGAACTGTATTGCAGGGTCACGGCATTAGAAAGGTTGAGAACCATTGTCATAGAGGAATGTCTCGTAGTCAACAATCTCTCACAAGGAGTGACACTGGACAAAGTAGTCCCTGAGAGCATTTTTATAGGGTAGTGGGGGAAACATTTTTATATCCTATTCGGGCAAGACTCAGGTCACACCTGTAATAATTTACATATCTGCTTGAGATATAACTGAATGCAAAGTTTTGCAGCAATATGACATATAGGTATAGGTGTAAAATTGCTAGGTTATAAATGCTCTAGCAAGACACTGTCACTTTAATTGTATATACTACATTGTATGCTACATACTATTGTGATAGATTGTAAGCCCTCGCGGGCAGGGCCCTCTACCCCACTGTGCCAGTCAGTCACTGTTAGTATTATATCTACCCCTATATTCTGTGTATTGTATGTAACCCCCGAATGTAAAGCACCATGGAATTAATGGTGCTATATAAATAAACAATAATAATAAAAAAATAATAACAGAAGATGTGACATGGTGGAGACCATGGTCTTGGAAAAACCTTGTTGAGAACGTTGCTGCAGATTTCACAAGTGGTTTGAGTTTAGAACTGTGTCTCAGGAAAAAAGTGTACTAGAGTTTCAGGGGGTATTGTGGGTCAAAGGACACCAGGAGGTCAACCAAGGCATGAATTCTCACGTCCCTTTAAGATTTAAGCAGAGCATAAGAGGCAGCTGTTCCTGCCAGCAGAGGTCAGACTATGCAGTTGTACAATATAGGAGTTTTGAGCTGATAGTACAATGGGACATAAGTTACCTAATAGTAGGAGGTGAAAACAGCACCTGCCATATATGTGTGCGCCATGTGGGCTTTCTTACAGTCATTTTGGAGCTTTTGTCTTGGTAGCCGTCAGAGATAAAAAAAAAACAAAACCCAAAACTTACTTTCCACAAATACAAGGTTACAAACTGTATCAAAAATGTAAGAGCTACTTTTGCAAGTTTGGGGTATTCTTACAATCTTTTGATCCAAAACTGAGTTGATCCAACTCTGAGGGGAAAAAAATCTGCTTTCAGCGTTCCATTACTACTTATTTAAATTTTTCCTTCATATTTGTTGGAATTTCTGCCATTTGGATGCAACTATATAAGAACGGGTTCAGTATCCACCTGTGGTTGTCGGAATTGATTTAAGTTTCTTCTGGGAATCTTTCAAGAAGCTGCTGTATAAAACAGTGTAAACTTCATTGAATTTCTTCATGAACAGACTCAGAACTTGCCATATCCTACAACTAAACCTTCCATGAGTTCTTGAGTACATTGGAGTGAATCAAATGTCTTTTTATCAAGTGATGTCGACCAGAATTCATGTTCTTTATAAATCCATTGTTTTTATCTCTGGCTGTTATTATGGTAATATCTTGGCCTTGAAAACTACTATTTAAAGTGTATAAGTGCTGGAAAATATCATGAAGGAAGGCCAGTCTAAGAAGCCAAAGAGAATTGGGAAATAGGTTTGTACATTCTGATTTCTCGTCTGGCAGGTACATGAAAAGTTCTGCCCTTAGCTGAGAAACTTCTCAACATATTACCCTTGGAACTCCTTCTTACTTATATGTGCTACAGAAGATTTTCATACAACAAACCCATTTTTTATGAAAATACTAGTTTGCAATGTTCTTGAAATTTACCAATTTAACACCAGATTTTCTAACGCAATCCATTTCAGATGCCAGAGACTGTGATGTGATGTAAGAGCTTCTGTATTTAGCATTGGGCAGTCTCTAGTAATCTGATAAAACAATTTCAACTTCGTGTCATTGTCTTGGCGCCATCGGTGTATATTACAATACATTTTTGTCCAGTCAATGCTTACAAGTACTGTGTATAATAATGTTGAATGAACAGTTTCCGGTAGTAATGCTTTCCAGTGGTTGGCAAAATAAAATATCTTTTTTTAACACCATTTTCTGTATCAATTCTTACAAGGACAAGGCACAGTTGGATATATCCGTGGATTTGTCCGCTTGCAATGACTAACCATTATTTCCACTGTATTCACAGCTGAAGGTAAAATCTCATTTTCGGATACTGTATGTGGCTTACTGACCCTTACAATGCGGAATGTAACTCGATAACTTGCTAGTTAATGCTTTTTCATTAATATTGGTTTGCTGAAGTAAGCGCAGCTTGTTCCTTGTGGAAACAGTTTAACTTTGTCTGAAAGAAATCCACAGGCTTGTCTCTCAGGTCTGAATGTTTGGTATTTCAATGTCAAAGAAGCTTTGATGACTTCTTAGTTTTTTGTGACAACACTTTTCAACTAACTGCACATTGGGGTTTATTGGAAATAATGGCAAAGCCATATTTGATAAACTCATCAGTGTAACATCTTTTTTCTTGGGGACCTCCACAGATCACTGGTACCAAGGCAGTGCGGCTCTGCACACTCACCATACTGTAGCTGTAAGTGTAGTACTGCAGAGTTGTCCCATAGACTTCAATGTAAACATCACTAAGAGCCTTGCTGTCTTGATACCAGTGAGTTTCAGGGATCCCGAGCTTCAGACCCCATAAATCTAATACAGTTGGCCTATCCTAAGGATAGGTCATCAATTGTAGAAAGTTACATAGTTACATAGTAGATGAGGTTGGATGAAGACATTAGTCCATCAAGTCCAACTTATAACCCTACAATTCCCTACAGTGTTGATCCAGGGGAAGACAAAAAAAAACCCCTGAGGCCAATTGCCCCATTTCAGGGGAAATAATTCCTTCCCGACAACAAATCTGGCAGTCAGTATCAAGTCCACCCTGGATCAACGTGTTCTTAAAATCTAGAGTCCATAACCAGTAATATTGTTCTGTTTGAGAATGGCATCCAGGCCCTCTTTAAACTTGTTTAATGAATCCGCCATCACATCCTGGGGCAGAGAGTTCCAGAGCCTCACTGTTCTTACTGTAGAGAATCCCCTTCTATGTTGCTGTTGAAACTTTCTCTCCTCCAGTGTCCCCTTGTCACTGGCCTAGGAGTAAAAAGATCCTTAGAAAGTTCTTTGTATTGTCCCCTCATGTATTTGTACATTGTTATTAGATCTCCCCATAGACGTCTTTTCTCTAAACTGAATAACCCCAAGTTTGTTAATCTATCGTTGTACTCCAGTCCACCCATTCCCCTAATCATTTTGGTTACCCGCCTTTGCACTTTTTCAAGTTCACTTATGTCTTTCTTATATATCGGGGCCCAAAATTTCGCACAATATTCTAAGTGTAGCCGTACCAGTGATTTGTATAGAGGCATAACTATGTCCTTGTCATGAGAATCTAGACCACTTTTGATGCATCCCACAATTTTATTTGCCTTAGCATCAGCTGCCTGACACTGGTCATTAAAGGTAAGCTTGCGGTCTAGAGATGAGCGAGTAGTATTCGATCGAGTAGGTATTCGATCAAATACTACGGTATTCAAAATATTCATACTCGATCAAATACTACTAGCAATACGCAGTAAATATTCGATTCAGAACCAGCGTTGATTTGCTGAATGCTATACAGTGTTTAGCATTCGGCCTATCAATGCTGGTTCTGCAGCAGGCTCATCCTTGCTAGTCGGGAGAGCTGGCAGCTTGCTGTTATGAGGGAGCTGCCCTTTTCTCATAGGAATGAATTGACCAGCGTTGATTAGCCAGTGTACAGCATTCAGCCAATCAACGCTGGTTCTGCCAGAGGCTCGTCTGTGAGGAGGCGGAGTCTAAGATCAAACCACAGCAGTCTCCATTGTGATCCGATTTTAGACTCCGCCACCTCACAGACGAGCCTCCGGCAGAACCAGCGTTGATTGGCCGAATGTTGTACACTGGCCAATCAACGCTGGTCAATGCATTCCTATGAGAAAAAGTCAGCAAGATGCCAGCTCTCCTAACTAGCAAGGACGAGCCTGCTGCAGAACCAGCGTTGATTTGCCGCAGGCTCATCTTTGCTAGTGGGGAGAACTGGCAGCTTGCAGTTACGAGGGAGCTTACTTTTTATCAGCGCAACTGCAAGTGCTGTGCAGTTAAAGCGCACGGACCCCATAGACTATAATGGGGTCCATGCGCTTTAATTGCACAGCACTCCTCCTAAACACTCTCCTCCTGCTACTCGTGGACTTGGTGACTCTCCTTTAGTAGAATAGTGGTTTCCCCTGAAACGAGCATTTTTTCCCATAGACTATAATGGGATTCGATATTCGATCGAGTAGTCGAATATTGAGGCTCTACTCGAAACAAATATCGAATCTCGGATATTTCACTGTTCGCTCATCTCTATTGCTGTCCACCAAAATTCCCAAGTGGATAACCTTTAAGGACAAACAAGGTCTGACCTGTGTAACTGGCGTGTTCTTTGTATGAAAAGTTTGATTTTAAGGAAAGCTAAATAAATTCTGTTATCTTAGTGCCATATTAGATGATGGACTTTTCAGTTGTATCCAGATCCATTATAAGAAATGATGACTTAAACATTGAAAATGGTCAAAATAATTTGTGTGTGTCTAAAAGAACCATATTCTAAATATATCTGGAGCTTATCTACCAGAGCGGTACTCTCACCAGATGTTATTCAGTAACTAAGGACAGAGAGATAGGATAAAGACGCTCGCTGCATCTGGCCTCTAATTACAGAATGGTTGTACGGTTCTCTTATCGTCTATTGCATTTGATAAAGGGTCTCTCTTCTGATATTGGCTTTTAACGTCCATTGAAGGGTGTTTAAGAGACTAATAATTACCGGGAAATAAGCTCCAGCGTGCGGCGGAAAGTGCAATCCCACTAAAGAGCCGAAAACTCTAATTAGCTCTAAATAAATATTTGTAATTAAAAGTTTGAGGGTTTGTTACTCCAGAGCTAATTAGATCCTGGGTAATTTCCCTCTGGTATTAATTTGCAGAGCTAGGTACAATTCATGTTATTTCTGATGTTGCAGCTTGTTAGGATATACTTTTTAATCTGCCAGTCACTGTGTGGCATGTACTAATTGATGATTATTTAAAGGATTTGTCACATTTAACACATTCAGTCCTGGGCTTCACTTTCAGCCATCAGTACAGTAGTTTGTCTTCAGAGACTGAAGTGAATGCAAATCCATTCCAAGCTAACTTGTACCCACAATCTACAGTATCTATCTATAGCTAAGGCTCTGTTCACAGTAGCATTCAAAGGGTTTAGTCTGTGTTATATCAAGTTTGCTGCTATTTTTGACGACAAAAATAGTACAGTCTGCTGCAAAAATACTGGAGTCCTGGGAATGTGTCAGCACCTTTTATTCCCCCTGCAAGCCATGGACAGTGCTAGATAAGCCACATGGAAACAGGCGAAACAGACCTATGATGATGTTTGTAGTTGTAGAATAATCTACAAAAATAATTTTAAACACATGCACACAGTGATATCAAGTGTCACCTAGGCATTTCTTAACCAGCGAAGTGTCCTGTTTTTTTCAGGAATAAACCCACCCAAACCACCACTCTTGAGTTACAACTGTGCTGTCTGAATAGCGCATTGTCAGTCAAGACCAGAGGGGTTTAGAAGGGTTTACGTGTAAAGCTTTAAGGTATGTTCACATGGCGGAATTTGCATTCCACGTGTGAACATTATGCGCGGCTAGCCGTGAATGGGCCTAATCGGGAGGGAGCCTCGCGCCATGGCTGATTCTGCTGCGGAATCCGCGGTAAGAAGGGTCATCTCGCTTCTTTTTTCCACTACTAGCTAGCAGAAAAAAGACGCAAGTGGCTGCCACTGAAGTCAATGGGAGCTGGTTTTGGCAGCAGATTCTGAGGCGGATTCTGCATCAAAATCCGCTGCCAAAAAAATCTGTGTGAACTGACCCTTAGACCACTTCACTAGTTAAGCATCACCCAACAGACACTCGCATGAGTTGAAATATCTTTTTCTTATTTCTGGCATTTCTATGAGCATCAACATAGGCAACCTTAAACAGTTTTCACACCACACATTTATAGCACTAAGGGCGGGTTCACACCTGCGCCTGGTCTCCGCTTTGCAGGTTTCCGTCTTCTGCCGGAGAAACTGGACAGGAGACCGAAACCGGCAGTCAGATTTCAAACCCATTCACTTGATGGGTTTACAAAGTGTCTGCGCGCGAGCATCTTGTGCCTGTCCGTGGTGAAACTATTTTTTTTAGTCCTGCATGTCCGACTTTGTGTCCAGTTAAAAACAAAACGGTTTTGCCGTGGAGAGGCAGAAGACGCTCTTGGGTTGTCACTTTGCAAACGCATTCCTGTCCAGTTTCTCGGGCAGATGACGGAAACCTGCAAAGCGGAGACCGGGCGCAGGTGTGAACCCAATCTACCCTAACAGAGGTTTTGGGAAAGGGAGGTTGGCAGTGATAGGTGAAAGGTGCTGATTCTTTTAAAGTCAATTAGGTGTGTGATTCAAAATTCATTAAAATCAGATTACTTTCAAAAGTAATAAGTTTGTTATTCTAAATGGAATGAATTTAGTTTGGAAGCCATGTTGTCACTGTCAATGCAAAAGTCCTGGTGTGGAAAAAGTATCTAGAGTTCTTATCACTTTACATAATCACATATTTGCTTCAATGAATGATACATTTGTCAAATTATCAGTTGTTATCAGAGCTCCAATTCCCAGATTCAGAGCTCAGAATCCACCTCCATAAATGTTAAAATTCTAGCTGTTTGCCATCACTAGATGGCTTTCCATAGTCTCAATGATGATCAGACAACACTCTTTTCATGTAGGTTGACCCTCTGCAGCCTGAGACAGGTGCCATCATACTAAAGATGTAACAGCAGGTGGCAAAGGTGGTAGGTCCACAGATCAGAGTACAACAGTGGCCAAGGAACGCAATGACTTATATGTTTTATGTAAAACCCACTGCTCATGTGCGTCTACAACCGGTTACACGTCTATTCTTTTGTATTATATCTTATAGAGTACATTTCTACATCTCCCACTTGTTATTCCATCCAAATGTCCTGGTGTCAAATATTTTCTACATTACGTTTTAGTAACTGAAAGATGGTTTGTGTCTTGTGAGTGTAATGTAGCCTTGTACAACAAATTAAGTCAAATCCCCAGAACCATCTCCTAAATTCCCAGTTATAATCATACTGGAACAGATCTCAGAAGTTTTGCAGTAAAACAAGTTTTAGAAAGTGTTACCGAGCAACGACCACATAGCTCCAGATTTTCCATACAGGCTGGCCTGCATATGCGGGGTAATCACATCTGTTCAGACACTTGTTGTAATATATTCCAGCACAGTCCCACACATGATAGTGCTTAGAAGACTTCCTAAGCTGTGGCCATATGGTGATGTGTCACCCATTTGCTCTAGTGATCTAACACACTTGGCAAATGTCACATTTCAGATTTGTGCACACACATGAATTTATCAGATGATAAATGTGATCAGCATTGGATTTTGATAAACCTTATAGGTGTTAAAACATGAAAACTGAAATATGTACTGAACATCACAAAACTAGTAGGACAGTGTTTTCCCTTGTGATTCGCTGCCTCTGTTGTTGAGCTGTTTTTGTCGTTGCATATTGACAAATATAGTGACATCTCAGCAACGGAGGCACTGGGGGAATAACACTGATTCAGGTGACCCTAACTTATCTATCTACAGGTCTGAGTTGATACCCCGTGGTCTGACGATTGTCTCCTTAAAATTTGGACAACCACTTAGATCAGAAAATGTTAACTCTAGCATTTCTTAATATAACCTGCTCTTTTGTGGTTTTCATTCATTTTCCAGCTCCTTTGGTTTCATACATGTGAATGGGGTTTTCAAAACCTCGTTCACACTTTGCAGTATACCACCAAATCTGCAGGGGAAACATCTGCTATGTTTCCCTGTACACACAAAAGGTGGAACTTATAAAGAACCATGACAAAATCTGCATGCAATAAAAAGAAAAAAAAATTGAAAAAAATCTGCGTTGTATTAAGTTTCACAATCTCATACTACTCTGTTCGTGACTAACCTAGTCAAGTTATTTAGATGTAAAGTACATGTGTGAATAAGCTGCAAGATGTATTTCTGGTCTTCTGAACAAATAATAAATAGGTCTGACAGCACAGTTACTGCACAGACTGCACAGTATACCTGTATATGCAGTGAGGGAGCAGTAGCGGCTTTGTGTCAGGGTGCACACAGATACAGACAGTACAACTGTTTCTACTGACTCTAATGCAAGCAGCTTTATACTCCTACCATGTAAGTGAATGCAAGTAATTGTGTCCTCGCAGCTTTGTAGACAGACGTAGTAACATTCTCTGTAGCTACTATATAAGGGGCATTCACACTACCGCTGGTGATCATCAGTAGTGTCCGTAGCTATTGTCCATTACAAGATTTTAGCAACAGACACTTGATGAACTATCAGAAATCCGTTCAAATTTCCATTCAGTTCAATGGGATTTTATCTTGTGTCTGTTATAGAGATGAGCGAGTAGTGAAAAATTCGAAAATTTGAAATTCGATTCGAGTAGACCTCAATATTCGACTATTCGTTCGAATATCGAATCCCATTATAGTCTATGGGAAAAACATGCTCGTTTCGGGGAAACCAAAATTCAACTAATTGGAGTCACCAAGTCCACAATGACACCTCAGAAAATGATGCCAACACCTCTGGAATGCAACTGGGACAGCAGGGGAAGCATGTCTGGGGGTATCTAACATGCCCAAGTCCCAGTATTATTATTATTATTGCTGCTGCTGCTATTGATTTAGCCAGCCAATGACTGTATATGTTTTTTTTCCAATGCCTACGTTGTCCTAGTTCCTGTCCCACCTCCCCTGTATAATTATTGCTGTGAAAAAAAGCGCCGTGGGAGGGGAATTGAATTTTTACTGCGTTTACTGTGTGGTGTTTGATCGAGTACGAGTATTTTGAATACCGTAGTATTTGATCGAATACCTACTTGATTGAATACTACTCACTCATCTCTAGTCTGTTAGTGTCCGTTTACACCCAATCCGTCCGAAGTGCGTTTTTTTCCAGCGGACAAAAAATCCTACATGCAGGACTTTTCTGTCCATTTGAAAAAAACGGACGGCATGTGTCCGTTATTTTTTTTTTTACATTGAAGTCTATGGACAACGGACTTATAACGGACAGTAACTGATAGCCATCTGTTACTGTCCGTTATTTTCTGTCCATTTTTTTGCACATTCTCAGAAAGTAGAAACAAAAAAAAGGACAGTATAAAAAAACAGACACTAGTTTACTTTGATGGACTCGCACAGCCATACACATCAAAAGTGGAACTTTACTTTAATGAATTTGTTGCAAACTTGTCTAAAATATAAAGTGTTATATTCACTCTTCACATTGGACAAATAGAAAGGAAGGATGGGGTATACATAAAAGCACACGCTGTCCAGCATCAGTCTTTCCTAGACCGTTATGCCACGGGACTGCCCATCAGTCGCTCATGGCGTAGAGAAGTTAGCCTCTTGTACCATTTCAGTTCTGCTTCCGCCTTCTCAATGTACAGCTGTCGAGAAAAAAAAAAGCACAGTTCACAACTATGTATCATTGGGGATCTCCGAAAAACCAAACACATGGCAGGTATTTTAATATTTAGAGGTCATTCCTTCTTCTTCACTTTAAAAACTCATTGGTATATCTATCTCATAGAAATGCTCTCATATGACATACTACTCACAGTCCAATAAGGTCCCTATTATATGTTCAAGTATCCATCAAGGTATGTCAAATATCTAAGACCTTAAGACCTGAAGTGCTGAAGCCCACTACCTAACATTGCTCAGCTCCTCAAAGAAACACCTCTGGGGATCAAACTGCTCTAATACTGAGATCTTACTAACTAGACTGGGTGATAAGGATGCACATACATGTCATAGGATTAGCTGAGAGCTATTCTTTTTAACTCCACCATACACATGAATGTCAGGAGCAGATGATCATACATATGTATTTAGTAGGAAAAATAAAAAAAATCGCCGTCAGACACCTCTGGTGGTGGACTATCTCTTGTGGGAACAGAAGATGTCATATGTTAAAATCCAACTGTCTGATCCTTCTCTCCCACACAGACATCCAGCAGTCTATTTTTCCCACATCATTTTCCATATATTCTTCTAATATTGATTTGGAGGGTTCTGCTGACTTTCCTCTAATATGATAAGAAGGCTGGGTAAGGCTTGATATGAAGACTGGGAAAAGTTAGGTTTTTTATACACAGGTACAAGTAGGGGACCTGGTGCACATGCCTTGAAGCCATCCATCAACATCACTTTCTAAAGCGAAAGACTAGCAACAGGAACAAGGAACTTTCTAAAGTACAAGACTAGCAGCAGGAACAAGGCCTCAAGAGCTCTACGTGAATAGGAGAATCAAATAGTGTTGACAAAAGTCAGCCTTGATGAATAATTTGCATGATAGTTGTAAGGCTGACTAACTCTGTCTGGTGTCCGGTCATCTCTGTATCCAGGAGAGCTAGTGACAAAGATCTCACCTGTACCACTAACTGCCTCACTCAAATTGTATCCACTCCCCTGTGTAATGCAGGTTCCTACCAGATGTGCCCCTATAGTATGTGGATGCAATAGCAAGCGGGCTCCAGGTTCTAAATGTGAGACTGGGGCTCCAAGAAGTCATTTTTAACTTTTAATTGACTTACTTTAAAATGTTAAAATTTTAACAACCAACTTTAAAGTGTCCTTTCAGTTATAAACAACATTTAATAATACAGGTTAAAAGGGTATTCCCATCTCTAGGATTCTATCCTACTGTTAACTTATGTAAATATATGAGTTTTCCTAAATGCATGGCTTTAGCAATGCTGCTTTGTTTGCCTGCTATGTTACATTATTCCTCTCATTGTTTACACAGCATTTCATTGGTTCACCACCTGTGTCTGACAAGACAGGATGGAGCAATGAGTCATTGCTCTCTGGAGGGGCAGAGTGCTCTGCTGCTTTCCTGTTCTCGCAAACAGTTCAGCTAATTGTAGTTTACTGAGAAAGGCTTAGACAGTGTCTATGTCCCTATGTAAACACAAAGATAACATTGAGTTTACTGTCTATTCTCTGTCGAATCATGATAAGTCTTCTATACAAACCTGTGTAATGTAATATATAGCTACTGTACAAATTATTTGATCTACATTTCTATTATATTCCTAGTAATCATAATAAATAATCGCTCATGGTAAAGGCAAAGTATATATCTACTGAGGTACTTCACAGTGTCCTGTTCATCAAACAGTCAAAGCTCTACTATCAGCTTGCTGAAGAATAAAGGAAGTGAGAGGAAGAGGGAGCTGGGAAAACCCCCTTCAAAATATGAAATTCTGTAATATATCTTACAAAACAAATATGCTTTCTTCTCTTCTGTTCAGACAGTTACTTTCTCTATATCAGTCAATCAAGATGGGAGAGGGATAAAAAACACACTCAAATAATTGCTGCTGTTACACTCGGATGTTCCTTGCTTTTTTTTAACACTACTAAGTTATAGATACAGAGCACAGAATGAAGCAATAAATCAATTAACCATATGGCTGGAGAATCTGAATCCTTCCTACCCCCTCCATAGAGCTCTTTGTGTGAGGCTGAATATGGATGGCTATAGTGTGAACAAAGCCTTACTTCCTAAGGCTAGGGAATAAGTTGCTAAGACGATTAAACCCCTTTCATCTGGCATTGTGCATATAGTATATACTATCACTTTAGTGAGAAATCCTGTCATCTTGACAATTGTATCACATCAAAAATAATGTGAAGAGAGAACTTACATTTGGGTGTGCGATGGAGTTGTCATCCAGATATTTGATAGCAGTCGGCATAGTACTAACATCTGCTTCTTTCTCATCACCAAATGAATCCAAAGTTCCCACACCTAATATGGCAGATTCATGCTTGTTTTCACTGGTTTCTGTTGACTAAAAATACACAAAATTGGTAACCACAGAGAAAATGTTTAAACGCAACAGTATATGTTCTAGAAAATGATCCAAGATTCTTGTAATGATCCAAGTCAAGTCAGGAACCAGACAAAATTCTGCAGCTTTATCACTCCTGGTGCCACTTTTTGTGTGGCCAGATAGTAAGAAACCTAACTTGGAAATAACCCAAAAAGTTAGAATCCATATTTCTAGCTGCATCGGCTAAGTGGTTCCTATGTCTTGTCCTGACACCAAACTGAATTCATATTACATGGCTTGTAGTATGTTACAAAAATCATATTTTCTTTTCCTATAGATCTTTTCCTTAAGAAACATCCGACATCATATCGAATACAATTCTGTCGTTTAGGTGATGTGACATTACAGAAAGTGACAGTGCATAACCATATGTGTCTATACCTGCATGTATGAATGGCGGGATTAAATGGAAAGCAGCCCATTTACTAGAATTGTACGAATTCTGTCTGTAATTAGACGTGAACACCTCTCTAAAGAGCTGTAATTATGTCTAGGAGGACGCCTTAAAATGGATACAAGGGTGTCATGGCAGGAACACTAATCTATAGCAGGGTCTGCCCATTATAGATTATGTGTCCATCCAGACGTCAGTCTTGAGGATGAAACTGTCCAAGCACATTAATGTGAGGGACAGTGGGTTGAGGATCCATTTCCTCCAAAATGAATGATTTCTCATTAGGTATCCGCTACTACTTACTCATACATAGTATCTGGGGATCCGCTGCCATATTATTGTAGTCATTTTCTACAATCAATGATAACAGGATTTGTATGTGATTTCTCCACTATATACGGCTGGATGGCTGAGATACGTAAAGGCTGTAGTGGCCGATAAATGTTGTACAAGACATAGAGGATAGTAAATAGAAGGAAGGCAATGTGCCTCAGTCATTTCTGAGAACGGAGGATGGGATCTTAGATTCTTCGGTTTCCTTCTGGTGGGCTGGATGCTGAACATATCTTCTTATTGTAATTAGAATCTACCCTCATTATACCAGTGAAGTGTGACTGTCCATCATTACAGTCCGTCATAGGATCTCGCTTCCTTCTACTATCTAGCATTTCACCAATTAAGAAGGCATTTCTGAGTAGGAGGCGAGGTGTAGGACTCTGTAGAGCTGACAAGTGATGGACTCTTCATCATTAGAATCACACGGCTCCTACAATATGCAGGATGAAGTATCTTCTACTAACATTGGAGACACACTCAGCAAAATGCTCATCCAGTGTTTTTAGTTTGCTATTAGATTTTAGTTTGGGTTCATGTTGTGTGGAGAAATAACATGGTTGCTACATGGAATCATCAACAAGTTGGCTCAATACTAGTATATACAAGATTCCGCAGGCCATTTGCCTAGAAAACACTTGTGTATGATCAGCTGTTTGTGGTCTCAGTGTGCTACAACTAGCACAGTCCCATATCATCTATTGGATCGATGGCTATTGGAAGTCTTTTCTCCCTGTTGCGGTTAGGCTGTACAACCAACACTGGGCTAAGCGGAGATCATTCTATACAGTGAACTGAAAGATCCTTAAAGGGTTCTATCACTGGATTTTAGCAAATTGACATACACATATCCCTGAATAGCCTTTAAAAAGATCCCTGAATAGCCTTTAAAAAGGCTATTCAGGCCTCTCTAATCATTTTATAAAAGACCACTCCGTTGTAAAGTATTACCGTAAAAACATATATGTAAATGATACTTACCGTGCACGGTGGGCGTTGCATGCACCCCTCCACGTCATCCTTTGTTCACACCCTCCTCTAGTTTCTTCTTGGTATGATGTTCTCCTTCCCTTGCGATTCCCCACCTCCATCTTCCTTTATTCTGGTGGGTTTCAGTGAAATCCCGTGCATGTGCAGTAGCGCTCCCTCTGGAGTGCTGCTGCGCAAGCTCCGGCGCCGTTTTGGTGTAGTGAAATGCACGACCGCAGTACGCTCGCATAGTTCTCAGGGGAACTGAGCATGCTCAGTCCCTCTGTACACCTGGAAGTGAAATCATTATGGCTTCACTGGGAGTACATTTAAAGGTAAGTATCAGCAGAATAACTCTGAAAAACTCTGCTTTGTTTTTTTGAATGAAACAATGACAAAACAGATATCAAGCAGCCTATGCTTGACTTTTGGGCACCAGAGTGATTTTTTTTTGGTTTGGGGGAGGGGGGGGGGCGTTTATTTTGGCCAATAGTCTTTTTTTTTTGGATGGAGGGGGAGGAAGATGGATGTGAACATTATACACTGGGCAGAGATGTAAAGTGGACATTACACTGGGGACTGAGATGGATGGGAACATTATACTGGGGGCATTGATGGAGAGGGAACATGAAACATGAAAAAAATGGAGGCGGGGAATCGCAAGGGAAGGAGAATGTCTTACAAAGAAGAAAAAAGAGGAGGGCGTGAATAAAGGATGACGTGGAGGGGTGCACGCAACGCCCACCATGCACGGTAAGTATCATTTACATATACGTTTTTACGGTGATACTTTACAACGGGGTGGTCTTTTATAAAACGATTAGCGGGGCCTGAATAGCCTTTTTAAAGGCTATTCAGGGATATGTGCATCTCAATTTGCTAAAATCCGGTGATAGAGCCCCTTTAAGTTGTGATATCTCTTCTGCTATCTTCTTTACCTTTATCTTTTTATCTGTACCTACTGTCACTGTAATGCCTCTACCGTGGAGCTTCTGTATTTGGTCTTATTGTATTATCTATGTTGCTGTAACACACTGAATTTCCTCATGGTGGGACTACTAAAGGATTATCTATCTGTAAGGCCAGGAGAAGTGCTACAAGCTCAATACCACTGATTTGGTACCATAAGTCATTCACATATATTCCTGGGTATGCTTTTAAAGAGAACCTTTCAGCACCCTTTAACCTTTCTTTGCATCCTTTAACAGGCCTATTACACTGATTCTGATGGCATTTTTTTTCTCTACCCCCCCCCCCCCCCCTATTCCTGAGAAATCAGTGCAGTTAGTTTTAGCACCAGATAGTTTGACTATGTTCTTTACAGTTAAGTAGGCTGGAGCAGAGTTGAAATCCGCGAAAATGGTGAAAGGTCGCCTTTAAAGGTGTTTCCCCACCGTTGGAACCCCCAGTGATCGAACACTTATCTTCTATCCTATAGTGGGACATCCTCTTGGAGTGGTGACAGGAAGTTGAATTTTTCATTTTCAAAATATTTGTATTTTTTTTTTAACGCATCGCTTTTGTTTCTTAAATCTTACAATCTTTTCGGGCTCTTTGTATATTTGGCTGTGTCCACTTCAGTAGCCGTCCACCACAGGGACTGACATGTGCACCATACGGCTTCTCTATGGAAATACTTCACTAAACCAGTATAAAATGCATGAAAGCTCGGATGAAGGCACGTACGGTTTCTAGCAGCTTGAAATAAATATATAAACAAACATTATTAAGCTGTGCTGCTTAAATATACACCATGTAAAGCATATTAAAAGTCTTGAAATACAGCCGCGCTGAACATGAATTATCCCCATAAATCAGTTTAAAATGGTTGCTGCTCATTTTCACAGGGCAGAAATGTGAATAAAGATCTCGTCGAGCAGTGTGTGCTAAATAAATTCTGCTGTGACCTTCAGGGCTGTCATAAAGCATGATTCTCAATGAAGTATGTTGGGCAAGAAAGGCTGCGCTCATAAAATGCCCGATCTCCAGACATGTACGGCAGGCTGAGAGAATTGACAAACTCATTTCAGCCTGCGTTTAGCCCTCCACCCCTTTGTCAATTACTTTGGAGATGATAGGTTGCTGAGAATATAGTTTCGCTCCCTTCTTTGCAGTTCCATATAATAAATATGTTTAACCGCTTCAGTGCAGAATATAATGGACATTGGCTGCACAGTTTTAGGATGAAATAACGGGTTGCCTATCCCTATACAGCCTTTCATTCTCTGCTCTGCATTGTCTGTTGGTTCTCTCTTCCACAAATCAACTACTATGTCTATAGCACTTTGGCTGCCTTTGTTTTCATGTCTTTTAGGTGAATATTATGTTCACATCTTCGCCGGGAAGTCTGGTCTGGTCCATTTGAAGACCAGAAGAACCAAAAAAAACAGTCTGTCTGATGGCGGAAATAATAACACTGAAGGATCATGAGGAACCCTACTGTCTATGATGGAGTCTGTTGGGTGTCTGTGAACATAGCTGTACAGAAGATTTTAAAGACAAATGGAGCATCCAGAATTGGTTTACTGGATATAATAGTGTCTTATGGTCTGTATACGTTACCATATATACTGGTGATACTGACAACTGCTTTGCTGTATACTATGCTACTAGTCAGATGAAATGGCATGTCCAGGTACATGGTACCCTCACATATGTGTCCGCACTGTCAGGTAGTGAAATGTAGTGGACTTGATTATCGGTGCTATATCCTTAGAATTCCAAGGAGGGGCTGAATATTTCTTAACTAATTTTTATTTTATTAGACTTTCTTTAATGCAAAAACCCCCCAAAATTAAAATACTGGAGCTAGCTGAGAAATGACAACGCATTTCATGCTGAGAAAGAGCACTGTGTCAGGTCATGGGAGCAATGATGATAATGGGTACTGTACGAAGACTCCAAACTGTTCTTATTCAGCCTGTCCTGGTTATTGTTGTAAGGAAACAGTTTTAATAATCCACTACCGCTTGTAGTTTCAGCAGGAAACTCCTTGAACGGCAATTCCTTTATTGAGCGTATCAGGGTTGTGCCTGCCATGCCTCTGCACAGTCGCTTCCAAAGGTACTTCATGACTTTGGTCACTGCTGCTATTAAATGTTATTTTCCTCACAAACTATAACTGAGGATCTAATGTCAGCATGTCACAAGAGCTAGTTTTAAGCCCTACAGCGCCATGTCATTAGATTAAACAGAAATCAGATGACAGGTCCCCTTTAGAACAGGCTTGTGGCATGGTCATTAAATATTGACTTCTGAAAGTAAAAATTCTGCTCACCTGCTGAGGATCTTATGTGTACACTATGAAGAGCGAAGTGCTGTGACTTACTGGGGATGTTTCTGGAGCAGACACTACTTCTCTATGGAGGCAGCTCTCTTAAAGGGGTCCTTTGGAAGGATAAGCTGATCAGTGTGGGGTCTGGGTGTCAGACCAAACTGATTAGTATAAAAAAAATACCTGGGTGCAAGAAGACTCCTTTAATACCTTATTGACTGTAGTGCTCAGTATCTGACAATTTTTTTTGTCTTACATGAGAAAAAAGCGGCTTAGTAAACAGATGCATTTCAGTATGTACATAAGAATAGCATACTATAAGCATAGAAAGAGTACATACATTATATTTTATATACCCTATAAGTAACAATAAGACAGATCCTGTCATACTTCTCTTGCAGCTTATTAGTTGAGTTGTGTAACAATCTCTATGAGACCATAACAGTGGCCATTTTGGTTTTCACCACACTTTACTTATACCTTCAGAATTTGGAGAATTCTGTCTATTACCTCCAGAAATGTCTCAGTAAAGTATAACCCCAGAGCATGCAGCCAAGATGGCGGAAGCAGCTGGAACAGCTTAACACTTACTGCTTTAGTGTCCCGGCTTGATCTGAATACTTGTGGTATAAAAGAATCACTTTCAATGGCGTCGATCTCCTTCGCACGTTTGACTTGATCAAGCAGCAGTGCCTGGTCTGAAATATAAAAGAAATGTACATAAGAGGTTAAGCAAACAATGCCAATCTATATATCTTTTTAACAATTGGTCTAATGGAAAATCTTTAGGAGATAGAAGCAAAGAACCTTGAGATGGTGAAGACAATCCACAGTTTAGCCATCATGGATTACAGACTGACAGGTATAGCACACTTGCATCATGTCCTATAATATGATAAGATTCACTTCATAACCGACAGCCTTCTCTGTATGAGTATGCATATAGCGCTAGCTCCACCCACTGGACTCCTAAATCTAGAATGACTACAGATTTCAGTCAATAAGTTATACTGAATTTTTCGACACAAAACCATTTGTACATCTTTCCAGCTCTTCCTGAACAACATGATGCCTGTAGATGAGTCTACATGTCCAATGTCACAGGTTTCTTAAAGGGGTCTTCCTTAATATAAAATACATGGCCTATTGTCTGCATTGCCCATCTCTACCATGCATGATCAGTGGGGGTCCTATGGTTGTGCCATGTACTGAGGGTGGCTTTCTCAAACACATTGCCCATCTTGCATATGGAATATGTCTTGAGCAAGAGTGGACGAAAAAATATGTTTTATTTATATGTGAGAAACTTTTTAAAATGTGGCAAATTCATTAACACATTGCCACCAGTTTTCTGGCGTAGATACGTGAATGTGTTGCATCTTTGGACCAAGACCCTCTTTTGCACCAATGATGAGTCCCATCCCTGGATCTGCGTCTAGCCCGCCACTTCTCATGAAAGTGAGCTGAGCGGGGCAGACCGGGCACTTCTTGCCCCATCATATGTATGATAACTTATGGCAGATTTCTGGCAACAGTTACACTGGAAGTCTATACCGGAGGCCGGAGCCTATTTATACATTATGGCTCCTTTGTGTTTGTCGGGCCCCAGTCATTATAACTCTTCCCTATTATGTCAGGCATCAGGATTACTAACATTGTTCTTTGTGTTGTAAATGATGAACTGATAAAATGACTATAACAACTGCAACAACATTGTCTCACTGCAATGATAACAAATCTATTTTCCATAATGTGGAGAGCACATCTTGGTGTACTCTGTCTGCAAACATATATACTCCTCATTAACCATTAGCCTTATTTGTATGCAGTATTTATCCACGCCAAACAGATAGGAAGTGACAGGCGGTATGAAATTACACAGGGGCGGGAACAAAGCCGAAAAGAAATAAATACCTGGCAAAATGTTTCTAAGAGTTATGCTGATGACATTAACATGCCTGGAATGGACCGTGAGGAAGTGAAATCCATTAGTGTCTGATACTTTTTGACAAACACATTATTGAAGATAAAATGACTTCCATATGATGTTTGTCAGATGTCAGTAGAAAGGATATATATATTTCATAGGAAAATCAAAAATAATGGATGGAGAAAGCTAAGGAGCTGCAGAAATCAATGCTCATTCAGTAAAAGTCCTTGCTGAAGACGAAAATGAAAAGCCATTCCAATAATAGCTGATGTCTTGTACGGAAATCAGATGCTCATTTGCTGCCGATAGCTTTTAATTTCTCTTTATAAGCTGCCTTTCCTGCTTTCTGGTTCTTCCCTAGTTTACACAATCCTATATTACAATTACTTCACCATGTCTATATTTTTATGATTGTAATAGGGTGCGGCAGAAGCGTCAGACTTATGGAATCTATATAAAATGCACAGAGACATTGTCACAATACAGTAGAAAAATGAATACAAAACCAACAATCCTTGGGTGGAAGGGACGGACCCTACTAAGGTTGGACTTGATGGACTAATGTCTTTATCCAACCTCATCTACTAGGTAACTATGTACACTGGGCTCATTCCTCCTATATAGACAGTTCTCTAATTAGAATTATAACTGCATGAAATTCTGCCAAAAATATCTACCATCCTACCCGTCCTCTCCATTCTGCCAATGACCTTACACTTGTAAGGTTATTTGAACTTCCAAGTCACGTCTCCAAAACTTTTCTTGAGCTGCACCAGTGCTCTGGAATGCTCTACACAGATTAATACCCAATTCCAGCAGCTTTTTAGACAGACTTATCACACCGGGTTACTTTTCCTCAGGGTAAATAAACACTTTCTATGCTAAGCTATCCTTTCCACTCTATTCCTCAGTACCTGACCCTTCCATCCAAAATTTACCCTGTACTTAGAATCTGTATGTTCCCAGATATCGGATGGTAACTGCTCATACAGCTTCAGTTATATGATTTTATTAATTAAAAGATGATTGGACCATTGTACCAAACAAGCCCTCTTACACCTGTTTCCTCATAGATTGTAAGCTCTTGTGAGCATCAAGTGTTCATTACAATTAGGTAGCCAGTAAATGGCTAATGCCTAGATCTTTTCTCATATATAAACTAAATTAGACAGATTAGGAGACCACTAGATAGATACAGAATACTTTTCACATTCTTTTGCCACCTAAGGATTGCCCCTCTGGATAAAATACAAGTGTAATCTGCCGTAATGATTGCTATGTAACACAAAAAGGCACGACAGCTCGATCTAAAATTCATGGCCAATATAAAGGCAAGATGGTTACCCAACAATAAATAAAATTGCAATTAGAAAGTAAAAACAAATTATGAAAATAGGCATGTTTCCCTATCTAGTTTTAATAAATAAGAGTCAATCTAGGCTAATAGTTATTACTATAAAGAAACTGCTAAACATAGTGATCACTAAACATATTAGACAACAACAATCATAACTTATGTGCTGAAATACACATGTATTATTAATATTTTATTATTTTCTCAGAAGTATGGCTATAGGTTTTTAAATAGAAAAATCACTGTAGTGGATTCTGTCAAAAGGCAGTCACACACACCAAACACTAGGTGGCTGTCTTCTGCAAGCTAAGATAGATAGGAAAGGAGGCAATGATGGGGTTTTAATACAGAATCTCAGAAACTGATTAATCAGAAAAAATGTCATGAATGATAAAGTGATTGAAGAAATGTTTTAAAAGCACAGAAGCTTCAAGCAATGCCAATATATAAGTCACTGCGCTGTATCATTTGTAGCTCTCCGTTACATGGCACTGACTCTTACTATATACACTCACCGGCCACTTTATTAGGTACACCTGTCCAACTGCTCGTTAACACTTAATTTCTAATCAGCCAATCACATGGCGGCAACTCAGTGCATTTAGGCATGTAGACATGGTCAAGACAATCTCCTGCAGTTCAAACCGAGCATCAGTATGGGGAAGAAAGGTGATTTGAGTGCCTTTGAACGTGGCATGGTTGTTGGTGCCAGAAGGGCTGGTCTGAGTATTTCAGAAACTGCTGATCTACTGGGATTTTCACGCACAACCATCTCTAAGGTTTACAGAGAATGGTCCGAAAAAGAAAAAACATCCAGTGAGCGGCAGTTCTGTGGGTGGAAATGCGTTGTTGATGCCAGAGGTCAGGAGAATGGCCAGACTGGTTCGAGCTGATAGAAAGGCAACAGTGACTCAAATAGCCACCCGTTACAACCAAGGTAGCCAGAAGAGCATCTCTGAACGCCGCACAGTACGTCCAACTTTGAGGCAGATGGGCTACAGCAGCAGAAGACCACACCGGGTGCCACTCCTTTCAGCTAAGAACAGGAAACTGAGGCTACAATTTGCACAAGCTCATCGAAATTGGACAATTGAAGATTGGAAAAACGTTGCCTGGTCTGATGAGTCTCGATTTCTGCTGCGACATTCGGATGGTAGGGTCAGAATTTGGCGTCAACAACATGAAAGCATGGATCCATCCTGCCTTGTATCAACGGTTCAGGCTGGTGGTGGTGGTGTCATGGTGTGGGGAATATTTTCTTGGCACTCTTTGGGCCCCTTGGTACCAATTGAGCATCGTTGCAACGCCAAAGCCTACCTGAGTATTGTTGCTGACCATGTCCATCCCTTTATGACCACAATGTACCCAACATCTGATGGCTACTTTCAGCAGGATAATGCAATGCCATGTCATAAAGCTGGAATCATCTCAGACTGGTTTCTTGAACATGACAATGAGTTCACTGTACTCCAATGGCCTCCACAGTCACCAGATCTCAATCCAATAGAGCATCTTTGGGATGTGGTGGAACGGGAGATTCGCATCATGGATGTGCAGCCGACAAATCTGCGGCAACTGTGTGATGCCATCATGTCAATATGGACCAAAATCTCTGAGGAATGCTTCCAGCACCTTGTTGAATCTATGCCACGAAGAATTGAGGCAGTTCTGAAGGCAAAAGGGGGTCCAACCCGTTACTAGCATGGTGTACCTAATAAAGTGGCCGGTGAGTGTAGATTGTAAGCTCTGTGTCTTCTCTTCTTTTAGTTTTTGGCACAATGTTACAGAATAAATTATCCCAATATTAGCAATAGGTAATAATAATACAATCCATGGATTTGAAGATTGTCTTGTCATATAGAAGCACTTTTATCCAGGATACACCATGTAATCTACCATAAAAGCATAAACTCCATAAACTAGTGTAATAAATTAGTAATGAAAATAATAAAGTAAATGAGTAATAAACTGAACTTAAGGATACAATGAACTGCTGCATATCCGCAATCCCCTCATCTTTATTATTACACAATGGCATTAAACATCAGAAATAGATCTTATTAGTGGATGATGCATCATTTTCTTTATAGACTTCATATATTCTGTAATGCAATAATAACCCCAGAACCAGCCAAGTTTGGAATCTGTACATATTCTTCGGTCAATTTTATATAAATATAACTAATCTAAAAATGTGTAATAATTACCAAAATCAATGGAGTAATTAGGATAGAAACACTGTGTACTACATTTGTGAACCCCTTTAGTTACTTAAAGGGAATCTATTACCAGGAAGCTCAATATCCAACCAGCCAAAGTGTATTTTAGGGGGCATTATACTGAACACCATCAAACTTTTCAATAGTCCACTCACTGCACCATTTCCATGAAAAAGCTGATTTTTTTTAAACACACAAATGAGGCTCCAGTGCAATGGGGGTGTGCCCGAGCCTCCAAGGTCTCTAACTGGGGAACTCCAGGCACTTGTACGGGAATTGAACAATCATCATCATCACTGTACCATGGAAGAAAGCCGTCAATAAAGTGCTCATCATGCCCAGGAGGTGAGATTAGTAAGGACACTGTGACTAGGATGAAGCGGCTCCCCGACCATGTGACTACTTAGGTTAATTTGCATACAAATTTTTATGCTTTCAAACATTTATAACTTCACTTTGTGGCAACAGAAAGATTACAGAGAGGAGCAATGGAAAGGGAATTACTTTATACTGCACATAATGGCGCCAGCTTATAGTTTCAAAAGGTTCCCTATCAATGTTTTTAACATTTCTTTGTAAGTGTTCTCATTTTTACTAGTTTTTATATGTGTCACTTTTTTCATTACACATTTATTTATTTGAATTTAGATTGTGAGCCCCATATAGGGCACACAATGTATATTTTTCCTATCAGTATGTCTTTGGAGTATGGGAGGAAACCCACACAAACATGGGGAGAACATACAAACTCCTTGCAGATGTTGTCCTTGGCAGGATTCGAACCCAGGACTCCAGCGCTGCAAAGAAGCAGTGCTAACCACTGAGCCACCCATTACACATTTATTTGTGCTCCCTTTGACATTAGCGGTGACATCTCTAGCGCCCATCATTCCTTAGCTTTAGTCTCAGCAGTCACTTATTGGGGCAGTTTTAGCAAAACTGTCAAAATTGTCCATGGCAACCAATCACAGCACAGCTTTCAGTTTGTATTCTGCTCCTGAAAAATCAAAGCTGCACTATGACTGGTTGCTATGGGCAACTAAGGGCTCGTTCACATCTGCGCCCGGGATTTCCGTTATACAGGAGACGGAGACCTGCAGTCAGTTTCCAAGCCCATTCATTTGAATGGGTTTGAAAAGTGTCCGGCCATGAGCATCGGTGAACAATTTATGCTCTCTGCGGTGAAATCTTTTTTTTTTTTTTTTAACCGGACACAAAGTCGGACATGCAGGACTTTGTGTCCGTTTAAAAAAAAACAAAAAAAAACGATTAGCGGCCACCTTCCGTTCCCATTGGCACAGACACTAATTAAGATAGTAGAGATGGGCGAGCAGTCTGCTTGTCATCTCCCAACACCCCATAACAACACACGAGCTGTCACACTGCAGGCCACACCACATTTGTCACAGAGATACAGTGTAGCCTGCTTTCTTAGCACACACAAAAGATATGTAATTCAATGCTCGATTTACCCTTGTCTCGTAGGAGATTTTTTCCCTGCTAATTGATAGAAATTAAGCCATTAATCAAGCCACTAGCCATCATTCAGCCCAGGGAAGATGAATACAAACTTTCATAATAACCACCTTCCCCATTTTAGTGTTCATTAGCATTAATTTTTAATGCAATTATGCTATTCTTTTACGCTGAGCTCATAAATTACTGCTCTTTTGTTGCTGGCTGGCCTTGTAAAAATCCAAAGTAATGCTTGGGGCTGTGATCTTAAAGGCAATTACTGCTCCTCCTTACGCCTGTGTGTATCCCCCCTATAACCTCTATGCAGGCAGCCCACGGTGACAGGCATGCCCACATAAACTGACAGGATTGTAGCACGTGCGAGATGTAATTGAGAGGCCGCATTACTTTCATCTGCAGATTTATCACATGTACTCACAGTTATAGATGCATATTCATAAAGCATGTATGATACCAATGTCTAATCATGGTGACACGTCTGTATATATGCCTTAATGAGCAACCCTCATGTGATAGAATTTTTATGGTTTTGTTAAGCCTTTACTATGTATTATTTATATAAAGAAGTATCAGTGTACTGGAAGATTGGAATCAGTCAGGTTGGCAGGCGTAATCTGGTACAGGCGGTTTGCCTGACCGCCACATTTAAGAGATTGGTTGCTTCGTATTGTATGGCTAGCAACCAGTCTGTCAAAAAAGGACAAAACTCAAATTGTTACGTTCTAACAACTGGGAAGGCAGCCGTTTAGTCACGTCAGTCCCCTCACAGTCCCATCACTTTGATGTGTCAGAGCATTATTTTTAGGATAATGCATTACAGGATTATTTTTGTCACATGCCAGATTATTGGGATGTCCTAGCCATTGGATTCTGGAGTAATAACATTTTAATATACTTTATAAATATATAATAGAAATAGTAATAGTTCATTTAATACTGTAATAGATCATACGAGAACCACAAGCTATTAGACAGAAAACAAGGTTATAAAAGTTTTGTTGCCTGTCGCAATAGCCAAATATTGAGTGCTTAGCATGGCTCTATGGGGACTTTATTACATATATACTAGATTCATTGGATTCTTATCAGCCTATTCACAAATGCACTAAAACCATATGCAGAACAACAGAAGATTATATTAAAGTCAGACTGTGCTGTACACAGTGACCATATAAAGAACTAGATAGTAACATGGTAAACCTTCCTAACTTACAAGATGAAGACATTCAGAATACATTTATTTCACTGCCACTAAATCACAGGACAGTTCCAACAAGTCACTGTAGAGGAAAAATGACGGGGAACATTTCTGTGGCAGTAAAATGGTTGACCCATAGCACTGCCATGACAAGTTGAATAGGTTTACTATATAGCGGTAAATAACAGAACCATTTCCCCCCCTTATTCATAAGGTAATGTTAGTATCATGGCACTATTACTGACTAGCCACTGTATCTGACATTGCATATTAGTAACAAAGTTATCAGACCACTTTTCTATCTGGGTGTTCTGTATTTGCTGCTGTAACATATCCGTGAAGGCATGGCTATCTGCAGAGTGGGAGTTATGCTGTATCATCTTAAGCAAACTGGCTCTGCAATACATAACACAGCACCTGGTCAGGAGCTAGTGCTATAGCTGATAAGCAAGCGTGTAGTGTAGGACCCAACCATCAGACCTCTTTACAGCTACAGTCCTATGAAAAAGTTTGGGCACCCCTATTAATCTTAATCATTTTTAGTTCTAAATATTTTGGTGTTTGCAGTAGCCATTTCAGTTTGATATATCTAATAACTGATGGACACAGTAATATTTCAGGATTAAAATGAGGTTTATTGTACTAACAGAAAATGTGCAATATGCATTAAAACCAAAATTTGACCGATGCAAAAGTATGGGCACCTCAACAGAAAAGTGACATTAATATTTAGTAGATCCTCCTTTTGCAAAGATAACAGACTCTAGTCGCTTCCTGTAGCTTTTAATCAGTTCCTGGATCCTGGATGAAGGCATTTTGGACCATTCCTCTTTACAAAACAATTCAAGTTCAGTTAAGTTTGATGGCCGCCGAGCATGGACAGCCGGCTTCAAATCATCCCACAGATGTTCAATGATATTCAGGTCTGGGGACTGGGATGGCCATTCCAGAACATTGTAATTGTAAGTTGATTTGGAGCGGTGTTTTGGATCATTGTCTTGCTGAAATATCCATCCCCGGCGTAACTTCAACTTCGTCACTGATTCTTGAACATTATTCTCAAGAATCTGCTGATACTGAGTGGAATCCATGCGACCCTCAACTTTAACAAGATTCCCGATGCCGGCATTGGCCACACAGCCCCAAAGCATGATGGAACCTCCACCAAATATTACAGTGGGTAGCAAGTGTTTTTCTTGGAATGCTGGTTTTTTTGGACGCCATGCATAACGCCTTTTTGTATGACCAAACAACTCAATCTTTGTTTCATCAGTCCACAGGACCTTCTTCCAAAATGAAGCTGGCTTGTCCAAATGTGCTTTTGCATACCTCAGGCGACTCTGTTTGTGGCGTACTTGCAGAAACGGCTTCTTTCTCATCACTCTCCCATACAGCTTCTCCTTGTGCAAAGTGCGCTGTATAGTTGACCGATGCACGGTGACACCATCTGCAGCAAGATGATGCTGCAGCTCTTTTGAGGTGGTCTGTGGATTGTCCTTGACTGTTCTCCCCATTCTTCTTCTCTGCCTTTCTGATATTTTTCTTGGCCTGCCACTTCTGGGCTTAACAAGAACTGTCCCTGTGGTCTTCCATTTCCTTACTATGTTCCTCACAGTGGAAACTGACAGGTTAAATCTCTGAGACAACTTTTTGTATCCTTCCCCTGAACAACTATGTTGAACAATCTTTGTTTTCAGATCATTTGAGGGCCGGCTGTCCATGCTCGGCGACTATCAAAATTAACTGAACTTGAATTGTTTTGTAAAGAGGAATGGTCCAAAATGCCTTCATCCAGGATCCAGGAACTGATTAAAAGCTACGGGAAGCGACTAGAGGCTGTTATCTTTGCAAAAGGAGGATTTACTAAATATTAATATCACTTTTCTGTTGAGGTGCCCATACTTTTGCACCGGTCAAATTTTGGTTCAATGCATATTGCACATTTTCTGTTAGTACAATAAACCTCATTTCAATCCTGAAATATTACTGTGTCCATCAGTTATTAGATATATCAAACTGAAATGGCTGCTGCAAACACCAAAATATTTAGAACTAAAAATGATTAAGAATAATAGGGGTGCCCAAACTTTTTCATAGGACTGTAGTATCAGACTTCAGTGCCTAAGGTTCCCCAGTAAAATTAACACCGGAGGCCCACTAGCCAGGGATATTACACAGAAATATTATATGACACCCATTTGCTAACTCCTGGCAGCTGCTTTCTCCATATACAGTACTTCAATGGAAAGGTGGTTGCATCTGTGTGTGGCAATGTCTCCACTGAAGTTATATGAAGAATTTCAGGGCTGGCATTTATGGCACATCTTGTGATAGATCATATGCTGTGGCCAGTGGCGTAACTAGGAATGGCGGGGCTCCGTGGCAAACTTTTGACATGGGTCCCACCCCCCCCTGATTGACTGCGAAGACCCTGACCAACCCACCCCCTGCATTCCCGCGCATACCATAGTGGCCCCTGCACACAGCATTATACCCCATAGTGGCCCCTGCACACAGCATTATACCCCATAGAGGCCCCTTCACCCAGTATTATGCCACATTGTGGCCCCTTAACCCAGTGTTATGCCCCATTGTGGACACCCATGAACAGTTATTATACTCTGGTGTCTTTTCAGAACCCAGAGTATAATAATCGTAGACCCAGGAGGGATACAAACATAAAAAATACTCTGTTACTTACCTATCCCTGCGCTCCCCGCTGATGGTGGCCAACTTCAATGACGTCTGGGACATCACATGACCCAGGGGGCCTGCGTTCACAACGTCTGGGATGTCGCACAAGTAGGCCAGAAGCCTGCCTGGAGCCCGGAGAGGTAAGTAACGCTGTTTTTTATATATCCTTACCTCTCCTGGGCCTCCGATCATTATACTCGGGGGTCTGAAAAGACCAAATAATAACAGTGTTTGTGGGGCCCGCGGCCTCACTTACCGATCCCGGCCCCTGCAAGGATCGGTAAGTAAATAGGGCCCGGAGTAACTCCAGCCGGTAACGGCCTATTAAAAAAAACAAAAACGCAGCAGTAGCAGCTGTCGCCGGGCTCCCTAATGTCCCGGGCCCTGTGGCAGCTGCTACCCCTGTTACCCCGGTAGTTACACCCCTGTTGCAGACACACTGCATCTACCACCTACATAATAATTCACTCTTGAGAATGTTCCTTGTGGAGTGCAACCCGTGAAGATACTACTAATTTGTTAAATAAAACAAGAAGTGTTGGCATTGCGGAGTGTCCCACCTGCTGAGCCTGATTTCATATGGCTTTGAGGAAAATGTATTTTTTTTATTCTAATTGTATATTTATATTCCTTATTCCTTTTTTTACTTAAAGTGGTATTCCAGTAATATAAAAACAAGTTACCTTCTACCCAGAGAATAGGGGTAACTCGTTGATTATTGGCAGTGGCGTAACTACCGGGGTAGCAGCGGTAGCGGCTGCCACAGGGCCCGGAACATTAAGAACCCGGCGACAGCCGCTACCGCTGCGTTTTTTTTTTTTTTTAATAGGCCGTTACCGGCTGGAGTTACTCTAGCCAGTAATGGGCCCTATTTACTTACTGATCCTGGCAGGGCCCGGGATCGGTAAGTGACGCCATGGGCCCCACAAACATCATTATTATACTCAGGGGTCTTTTCAGACCCCTGAGTATAATGATCGGAGGCCCAGTGGAGGTAAGGGAACATAAAAAACTGTGTTACTTACCTTTCCGCGCTCCGGCCAGGTTCAGGCCTACTTCTGGACACTCCCTGACGTGACATGACCCGGGACGCAGGTCCCGGGTCATGTGATGTCCCGGATGTCATTGAAGACGGCTAACACCACTGAGGACTGCAGCGGAGCTGGAGATAGGTAAGTAACTTTATTTTTTATGTTTGTATCTCCTCTCGGTCTCCGATTATTATACTCTGGAGTCTGAAAAGACCCCAGGGTATAATAATTGTTCATGGGTGACCACAGTGGGGCATAATACTGTGTATAGGGGCCATTATGGGGCATAATACTGTGTGCAGGGGCCACTATGTGACACAATACTGTGTGTAGGAGCTACTTTGGGGCATAATAGTGTGTACAGGGGCCACTATGGGGATAATAGAGAGCGCAGGAATGTGTGTGTGGGGGAAAGGTCGGTCGGGGTCTTCGGCGGGCGTCAGGGGGGCCATGTTACAATTTCGCCATGGGGCCCTGCTGTTCCTAGTTACGCCACTGATTATTGGGGATTTAACTGCTGGTGTCCCCCACTGATCACGAGGGCTGGGGTGTTTTGCACCTCATTGTGTCCAGCAGGTCAGAAATGTATGCCATGGCTCCATTCCAATTAGGGTGCACAACATCCCAGTTCTCATCCAAGCATCCAAGTGGTCAAACCCCCATTGATCAGCAAATTACTGTGATACTAATTTAAGCATTATTTGTATTTTTGGTAATGGGTGTCTCTAATCTAAATACAATAACACTGGACATACACTGCATTCCTCGTCTTGTCCAGATCTTTAGGGTACTCCCAATCAGTAAAAAACAAGAAATAACAATATAACTAGATATATTTCAGTGGCTATGTTTAGAGGGGTAATGCTGGTTGTGTCCCTTCTGAGAACCCCATTATATTAAGCCAAAGACTAATCTTTGATATTTTTAATGGTATAAATATACATACATTATTGTAATAGTGACATCATGTGTTTGTCAATTATTAATTAATGAACATTATTGAAGTTGGATAATAAAATTGGAACTCAGTGGCACTTTAAGCCACGATCTTGGTGGTGTACCCAATATAATCAAAACAATCTGCAACAATCTGTGCCCACTTTACTAGTGGTGGTGGTAGCTAAAACCTGGTAGTGGCTGGTATCATCACATGCAATGACCCTGATGAGAGTACAGGTTGATGTACAGTATATAGCGGCTTCAGGAGATATCCTGCACCGACTGCACACGCTTTCTCTAATGCATGCCGATAAGGCCATTTTTCATACAGTAGATAAAGAGCTAAAGATGGGGTGAGCTGTCATCTACAATGTCCAGATAAGATCAGATCAGGATGCTGAAGCACACAAAAGGTCCTGCAATACATTACTAAGCACCCCTGACATGTTAAATGGGTTTTCATTGATTATAAGCTTTCAAAAGCACAAAGAAATATAGAAGCATCTCAAGAAAAGTCTATCCTACTCATAAATTTACAGCTAAGAAGTCAGAAAACAAAGCAGTAAAACAACTTAAGAACCTCCACGTCACACTCTGGATACATCTCAGCAATAGTCTAGACTGGTTGGTAAGCAGCGCTCCAATGCAGATCACACTGCTCTACTAAATACAGGCAACTGCATCTACAATCGGGACAAATACTGGAGCCTGCAACTTAATGTTACCGGTATATTTAGTGTGACCATTTCTTTTTTTTTTTTTTTCCAGGAAATTATTTTTGTTTTACAATTTATTCATAATTCCCTTTCAGGATATTAGCTTACATTCAGGGACTGTGTAGACAGAGCCAAGGAGTGAAGTTGGGTTCAGTTTTGGCTAGAGTTGGTAGAAACATATAATCTCCAACTCGCCTTCACAATAAAATTATATAAATGCAGAGGTTGCTACTTCTACAGGGTGGGCCATAAGTATCAATACACCCAGATAAAATGGAAGTGGTTGCTGATATCACCTTACCGTTTGTGGCATATTAGTATATAGGAGGGGGGGAACATTTGAAGTCGGGTGATGCCCATGGTGGCCATCTGCAAAGCCGCCATTTTGGATTCAACTTTATTTTTTTTTTAAATGGAAAGGGGGTCATGTGACACATCAAACAAATGGAGAAGTGCACAAGAAAAACAATGGTATGCTCATTTTTAATGTAGCTTTATTCATTATCGAGTTATTGACATGTTTCTTATTGTTACAGCCATTGACATGTCGCAGAGGTTAACCAACAAGGAGCGGACAGACATTGTGCTGATGTCTGGTGAACGCAGCTCTCAAGTCATTGCAGCAGACTTCAATGCAAGAAACCTTACGAGATTACCCATCTCCCATACCACAGTTAGCAAAATGCTCGCCAAATTTTGTGCAACTGGTTCAGTGTTGGATGAGCCCAAATCTGGACGTATGAAAACTGTCATCAATGACAAAACATTAGTGGCTGTTCTGACAGCATTCACCAAGAGCCCACAGCATAGCACTCACCACATGTCACTGGAGTGTGGCATCAGTTGAACGTCCATTCTACGGATACTGGCTACACACAGATGGCACCCTTACAAGATCCAGCTGTTTGCTCTCGGTGTGTCGAGAGTGGGAGAAGAGAATAGAGTTGTCAATTCAAGTGGGCAGCACTTTGAGCACATCCTTTAGTGGGTTACTGTCATTGCTCCATGTCACAAACGTGTCAGTAACTCAATAATGAATAAAGCTAAGTAAAAAATGAGCACATCATTGTTTTTCTTGTGCAATTCTCCATGTGTGTGATGTGCCACATGACCCCCTTCCCATTGAAAAAAGTAAAGTTGAATCCAAAATGGCGGCTTTGCAGATGGCCACCATGGGCTTCACCCGGCCTTAAATGTTTCTCCTCCCCATGTACTAATGTACCACAAACAGTAAGGTGATATCAGCAGCCACTTCCATTTTATCTGAGTGTATCCATACTTATGGCCCACCTTGTATTTACCTTCACTGAAGTCTAGGAGTCTATTTATAAAAACAAACAAACAAACAAACAAAAAAAACAGCCATAAGGAGTTGAGTGTGAAGAAATAGAGGATTCAGAAGTATAGTGTGCGGACACCTCAGTGCTGCTCCATTATACAGGAGAAGGTTTAGCTGACCTTCAAATGGGGTTTCCCACAAACATAACCATATTTAAAGCAGAAGTGAAATAGGTTGCTCATGGCCATGAACATAAATGAAGGCACATTCTATGATCTGGCACTTGTCAGAGAACCAGTCATGATTTGCTTTTACAACTGACAGACAGTTCCATTAGCTATCAATAATAGTGAAGAGTAAAGGACGCTGACTTCACTGACGTCACCAGCCCAGCCACTGCTGCTATATAGCAGAGGTGGCCTAAAACTTAGGCAGTGAACTCTAAACACTGACAACACATATTCTACTGTATCTTGCAAATGGAGCAATATAGATAAAGCAATATCTTGGGTAAATGCTTCAGTTATCTTAAAGGGATTCTACCACTAAAACTCTGTTTTTTGTGCTTTACACGTCGGAATAGCCTTTAGATAGGCTATTCATCTCTTACCTTTAGACGTGGTCTCCGCCATGCCGTTCCTTAGAAATACCATGTTTTATCGGTATGCTAATGAGTTCTCCGCAGCAATGAGTTCTCCCACTGCTGCCCAAGAACCCACTCCAGTGCCGTCGTCTTCTTCAGCTGCATCCTCCCCTTCTCTGTCGTCTTCCTTCTTCGTCAGCTCTGACGCCTGTGCAGTCTTGCCTTGTGGCCCCGAAAATATGGCCGTCGGCCGGCACACGCAGTCGGCTCTACCAGTGTCTCGCTGGCAGAGCCAACTGCGCAGGTGTCAGAGCTGACGAAGAAGGAAGATGACAGAGAAGGGGAGGATGCAGCTGAAGAAGAAGGCGGTGCTGGAGTGGGTTCTCGGGCAGCAGTGGGGACGCCTCCATTGCCGTTTGAGCGCTGGGGCCCGCCCTCATTGCTGCGGAGAGCTCATTTGCATACTGGTAAAAAACTGTATTTCTAAGGAACGGTGCGGCGGAGACCACGTCTAAAGGTAAGAGACGAATAGCCTTTCTAAAGGCTATTCCGAAGTGTAAAGCACAAAAAACAGGGTTTTAGTGGTAGAATCCCTTTAAGCTAAATATAATCCTGGAGACTGGAATATGACTTTAGCTGCAATACTATATGTATTACGATAGCAAAATAATTAGTAATCTTATTAGAAATTTCTAAAATTGTTCTAGATCAATAATTTGCTATGTGGACAATAAATGGACAGACTTTTTTTCCCATTAAATCAAAATTCCTTGTATTTGACATTATTTTCTAGAGCAGATGTTCTATAATTAACTATATTACAATAGGGAAAGTTAATAATAATAACAAAAATTTAACAGAACAATAATAACTAATAAAATCCCTTAGCCACAGCTGAATTTGCTTTTTTTTTTTTTCCAGGAAAAATCTTTATTTACAGCAAAAACAAAAACACCAATGCAGCGTACATAATTAGGTCTTGTAAAAATTAAGTACTCCTCAATCAATATATTTCACAGATCAAATTAAATAGAAATATGATGGTGAAAGGCAAACTGGAAGCAGATAACATTTCGGGTCTGCTGTAAAACATATAGAATAACAGTCAGGAACGAGTGATTATGGGAAAACAATACTGCGGGAGAGTTCAGGTGACATCATAAAGAGAGAAAGCTGAAGGTCAGGCAATTTGTCAATGTCGCCTGAAGCTCTGAAGGATTTTAAATTCCCAATATCTATTTTTACACATACAAAATCTGCCTTAAAGTTATGTTATTGTGATGTGGCAATATACATTTTACTTGTTCAATATCAGTTTTAGTCAATTGAATCGTCTCTCGCAGACCA
The DNA here is from genome assembly GCF_031893055.1 of Leptodactylus fuscus. Taxonomy (NCBI): domain Eukaryota; kingdom Metazoa; phylum Chordata; class Amphibia; order Anura; family Leptodactylidae; genus Leptodactylus; species Leptodactylus fuscus. The sequence goes on from NC_134267.1 coordinate 169,877,460, forward strand.
AGTATTCTATTTCTCCAGAGCATTGCTGATCTCTTGGAGGGATAAAGGGGCAATTATTGCTCAGCATCTCTCTTAATCCTGAGCACAGAGGTGGGGGGAGGGGGGCAGATTTTATAAAAGATAACATTTTTAGATAGGAAATTCAATTGAATTACACATAAACAGCAAGTGCCTGTAGAAATATGATGAGATTTTTACCTGCGGCAAATTAAATCTAAAATTTGCATTATCCTCTTGATATCCCACGGTTTATTAAACATATTCTTTACTAAGTGTTTTGGGGTTTTTGAATTTTTACACAAGATATCTTTACTATCTCTCTTCACCTTGTATAATTAACATAAAATGTGCTTGAAAAAAAAATGGCTATAATACGTGGAACATCATTTAAAAGATATTGGCCACTAACTTAACTTTTACAAATGTGCTGGAATAAGCAATGAGCTATAACCCCTATACACCATCAGTGTGTCAATGACCACTAATCATTTTCTTTACAATTATTAAGACTGGATTAAAGAAAGTAAAAAATAAATTACCCACTGCTCACCACACTCTGAAGCTAGGTCCACACTATTGCCCAGAGTCCTTTCTCAGCTTTCCATCTTCTGCATGCAGAAGACGGAAAGCTGTCAGACCAGGCGGAGAGCATAAAACGCTCACCGGTGCTCACAGCCGGACATCTTTCAAACCCATTCAAATGAATGGGTTTGAAAGAGTCCTGCAGGTTTCCGTCTCCTGCTGAGTTTTGTGCAGGAAATGGAAACCTGCATGAACGGAGACCGGGCGCAGATGTGAACGAGCCCTCACAGTTAACCAACTTTTCACTTTTAGTGTAGGAAATTTTTATAATCTACTTGTTAACCTATTTAACTTCCTCTAAATAAAAAAACAGGCTCCAAAGTTCTCCCTAGCATAGCACTAACTAAGGATTGCTAAATGAAGGTATCTCATATCACATAACTGCTAAATCTGTACATACTAACAATAGACAGTGTGCAGGTGATGGACACATAGTGCACACTGTGCAAATTCATTTACAACACTGAAAATGAGGGGAAAAAAACTAATTACATGAGTTATCCAGTGAGCATGTCAGTACTTTTTCCAGGGTTCTTTATACATAAAACTTAGGGTGGTTCCAACCCTGTGTTATATTATTGGAACCAGCACCTAACCCTGAGTTACATGACTTCCTCTCCTGTGTTCACAGGTAGATATTTATCTATACAATAGGGGCTGGCAGACTATAGCACAACTATCCCCCCTATATGTGATCTATATGTGAACATGGGAGAAGGGGTAAAGCATCTCAAGGGCAGGGTGCTGATTTAATCACATTACCCAGGACCAGCCCGAATAACCTAGATTTAACACAAAGAACCTGTAGGAAGTGTTGACACACTCCCTGAGCAAACCCCTTTACAATATTATTAGAGGAGTTATGGTTAGTACATGAACAATTCCACTACTGTAAGCCATGTGATACCTCATGGCCATTTGGCTGTAGAAGTGGGTGGTCCTCAGCCCTCAAGTGTTCCCAGCACATGGATAAGTGTGGGTCTTTTGCTGACTGTGGCTGCCATGGGGGCAATTTGGGTGGTATAAAAGTAAAAAAGGCAGTAAGCTCTGCAGAAGTGCGTTATAGATGGAAGAAGCTTTGATGCTAGTCTGGGCTAGATGGAAAAGACAAGGAATATTAGCAACTACTAATGAGGATGTGATTATTTTTGGTACCTAGTCATGACAAAGTGACATTAACTAGTCAGGTTACTGGTTCATTACATTTAAAAATATGCTATATCAACTTATGGTGGGCTAGTTTATTGTGTGTGTGTGTGTGTGTGTGTGTGTGGGGGGGGGGGTAAAGGAGAACATAAGTTTATAGAGGATTAGTTGCAAAAAAATACATCACTGCTAAGTTTCCTGCCATTATGTAAAATCCTGCTTTAAAGCATACCTCCCTTTATAAAACAACTTTTCAGAAATGAATAGTTCGGGTGAATATAAGAAACTTTGTAGTATATCCTATTTGATAAACAAGGTTCCTTCTCCATTTACCAAGCAGAATTAATTTTTAGACATTAGTCTATGGAAAGGGAAGGGGTAGAAGGCAGTTGCTTGAAAACAGCTCCAGTTGCTACTGTATATCTGTGATTTAGGGAGATTTTTGACCACTGCTATGTTTCAAAGTGACAGGCCACCAGTGCAGTGAACGAGGCAATAAATCAATTAGCACCCTCCTCCTCTCCCTCCCCATAGAGTTCTGTCTGGACTGGGGACCAAAACGATTCTATGGAAACAAACAGACTAATAAGGAGATAAGGAGGAAGAGAGCAGCCCAGTAAGGCTGTATTCACACAGAGTAACGCCAGGCGTTTTTTGTGTGTTTTTTGCACATAGCGCCGCGTTTACGCCGCATAGCGCCGCGTTAACGACGCGTATACGCCGCGTTAACGCCGCACTATTTAGCGGTGGCGTTGCCCGGCGTTAACGCGGCGTATACGCGGCCTTAACGCGGCGCTACGCGGCGTAAACGCGGCGCTATGTGCAAAAAACACACAAAAAACGCCTGGCGTTACTCTGTGTGAATACAGCCTAAGAAAGTTTCTCATATTCACATGTACTACTTGTTTATAGAAAAAAAGTTTTATAATTGGAAGGACGCTTTAACAATGTTGCCCATCCCTGGGGTTCAGTAGGCATAGCCTAAAGAATTCCCTATAGAGGTCCAAATATTAAGCTTCACAAGGCTAGGTTCACACTTGTTGGTGAATATCACTATATTAGGGCCAATATTAATTCATGGAAGAAATATTAACACTCACTTGACACTATAGCTCATATGCAATTTGTACAATTTAATAGAATACATGATATGCTTAAGCTGGTAACTTAATGAACCACAACACTATGGCGCTGTACGCATGAAGTCGTATGAAGGAGTCAATAACCTTTCTGAAGCCTATACACAGCAGTAAAACTGCATATTAGATATTTAATTGAATGGCAGTGGCTTTGCCCTTTACATTGCCATTAATGTGCACTGGTGACTGTGCTGAGATTTTCATTAGTGAAAATTGTTAACCCTGGGGAATTGGTTATGCAAATATTGGTTTGTAGCTCTGGCCTATTAGCTATCAATACAAATCAGAAAATCAATAGGACTAATAGGTCCTTATTACACAGTTGATACATTTGCAGGTCTGAATTGAGTACTGTCAGTGAAGAATCAATGTAGTCCTAACCTATTACCTGATCACTGGCCAGAGACTGTTCCATAATGCTCTGGTTTATTTATAACTATAGTTACATTGTACTCACTTTAATTGGAGGAACGTTCTTATCATTGTGATTAACCCACTCCAACAGTTCATTGTACAGTGAGTCATGCTACTGTATATATATATATATATATATATGTATGGAAAAGCCAGTGCTTTCTCTATAATCCTATGTGACTCAAAATTGCAATAAAAATGGTGTTCTAGAGGGATGGCCTTGTCAAGTAAGATGGTTAATATGTATTAAATATGATATAACAACAAACTTATCATGGGATTTTTTTCTGTGATTTCTAATATACATTTGGTTGCCATACATATGTGCTGTACTTATTCTTATACTCTATAACCTTTATCGACCATAAAGAAGACCCCATTAACCGAACAGATGCAGATTATTACTAACAGACCTTGTGACAAAGCCATGCTGTGATTCAACAGGGTAGGCCTTTCTAATGGCTTGTGTGGTTTAAAGAATCCAATATCTATCACTAATTAGGGGGTTTTCAGTGACTTAAGCGGATGGCCTGCTCTCTGTGGCTGTGGCTGGTATTGCAGTTCAACAAGGCACAGCCACTACAAAATGAATGGAGCTGTGGAAGCAGCCCCTTCAGATAGCAGATTGGCAGTGGTACTCAGAGTCAGACGCCACTGATCTGATATAGATCGCCCACTGTAAAAAAAGAAAACCTGGACACTTCATGTGTCACTAAATCTAGTCCTAGGTACATTCAAGCTCAGAAGGCATACGGTGGCCACAGTCATTACAGTCTTGATAAATAGCCTATAATGACTGATCTGTAAATTGGTTCGGGAAATCCAAAGCTAAGGATCTTCAATGGGGAAAACTAGAATTAGACAAGACGGACTTTTCCTTTTTGCTTTGTCTATTTCTCCAAGAGACAAGGAGTGCCAAAAAGAGTCTGCCACGAGATACGTTGTATTCACACAACTGAGCGGAGGCTTGGCCCTGTCCAGTACAGGATTGTGTGGCACCTGTTTTTTTTAATGGAACCATTCACCCACTACAGAAGGGTCCCTGTTCGGCTTGCGGTTTTATTTAGGTGTATAGTGTGTGGGCATCCGCATCCCTGCACACTGTGCATGTTCTAGCAGAAGCTTGCCATGGAAAAAAATACCCCCCAGATGTTACTGTTCTTGTCAAAACAGGGGTGCCTATACTACAAATGCACCTATTCAGGACGTAAAGACTGATATTTCATTCTGCATAAAAATACAGATTGTTATGGCATTCAGACCTTAATGGCTGCTATTAGACGGTCACTCTGTATTAGATGACCACGTAGGACGACAGAGGTAGTAAACACGGCACAGTTACATAACTGAAGAATGTTGACAGGATCTTGAGAACAGTCCTATTTATCCTTAAGTGGCTATACACAGTGTACTTAGAAGTAGGATTACTGGGCTGGAAGGCTGCTATTCTGCCGAAAGTACCTGCTAACAAGTGGGAAGCCGCACTGACACATTAATTTATTGTTTTTGGCTTAGTGACAATGAGTCTCACAAAAAAGAAACATCAATTATATTAAAGCCTTCATCAAATTTACCTGTTTAGCATCACTGACTGAAATGATGAGTGGGCCACTCAAAGCATTAGAGCAGAGGGAAGCAAATTGCTCAAAATGATGCTTTATGAATGAGTTAAATTGAATTAGCGGATGATGCTACTGTTAATCTTTGTCCCATTAAGTTATGATAACAATGTTCCTAATGGCTGCACAATCTTGGCAGCATGCGTATAATGTGAACACTAATCAGGATCACTCAGCAGGTCAGCAGATTAGGATCGGAGTTACTGGCAGATGCACAGATATTCTCGGGGGACTCTCCAACCCACACCAGGTGACTGTAATGGCCTAATGAAGAAACCGCACACTCAACATGGATGATAGCCTGCATCTGAGGAATACAGATGATAGCCTGACCTGCTGATTAATGACCGAGGACATATATATTATGTAGCATGCCACATAACTGATAACCCGCGACAGACCCCATCACCGCAGACACGTGCACGGTTAGCATCTGTTGATTTTGCATTGTGATAAGAGCAGGCCCTAGTAGTGTATAAATGTACTAGTTGATAGAAGGCCAAGACCATTAAAGAGCTATATGTATAGACAGCAAACTGCATATACCCTAACAAATAGAAATATAGAATTACCTCTTAGTTTAGCTCATTACAAGAATTACAGCAGTTCCAAAGACCACCTCCTTACCCAAAACACATTTTCTCTATCATTGGGAAAAGTCATTATTAACTAAGCACATACTTGCATAGCCTTTAGAAAGGCTATTCCACACCTACCTTTTGTATATAAATCGCTTCAGTAGTTTTGAATGAGCCCGCATTTATTCATATGCTTATTAGCCTCTAGCGAGCACAGAAAGTTCTCAGTGAGCACACTCTGCTATTCTCTGCTATGTGTGTGTAAGAGCAGGGAGAGGAGTCGTCATCAGCAGCAGCAGCAGCCTGTGCTGTACACACATAGGAGAGAATTGCAGAGGGTGCACGGTGAGACTTCCTGTGCTCGCTGGAGGCTAATTAGTATACAAATAAAAACTGGCTCATTCAAAAACTACTGAAGAGATTTACATACAAAAGATACGTGTGGAATGACCTTTCTAAAGGCTATGCAAGTATGTGTTTAGTTAAAAATGACTTTTCCCAATGGGGCAACACGGTGGCTCAGTGGTTAGCCCTGCAGAGCTGGAGTCCTGGGTTTGAATCCTTCCAGTAACAAAATCTGCAAGGAGTTTGTATGTTCTCCCCGTGTTTGAATGGATTTCCTCCCATACCACAAAGACATACTGATAGGAGAAAAAAAAGTACATTGTGAGCTCTATATGGGGCTCACAATCTACATAAAAAAAAGACTTTTCCCAATGATAGAGCCCCTGTAATAAATGGCCACAATAAGGCCTGTATCTAAGAGTGTTTTACAAGTGGATTTTGTAATCACTTGATGATGGTTCATTATAGATCCATAGAATATTGTCAGTTCACGTCATTAGACTTAGAGTAGCACTAGACATTCAGTCATAATATAGGCACAAACATGTGCCAGTAATATACTCATGTGGCACTGGCCCAAGGCAGAGATTGAACAAATCTATTCTCAACCAATGTCCTAACAAAAATTGTTCCTACTACTCAATTTGATACCTGTGCTAAGCCTTTTGTTGTCAGGTTACTTCATTTTTTTGATTAATGGATTCTGAATTGGACATTTCACTGCATCCGGTCAAGTCACAGTAGCATTTAACTTGTATGGTCAAGTGACTGGTCAAAGTTATTTATTAAAGCGGTTGTCCACTTTCGGCAAATAAATGATCCTGTTTGCATAATCAAACGTTATACAATTTTTCAATATACATTCATCACGGTTTTCTAGATCTCTGCTTGCTGTTATTCATTGCTTACTTTCAGGGGATAGAAATCAGTCTATGGTCATGTGATGTACAGTCTATGGTCATGTGATGTACAGTCCATGGTCATGTGATGTACAGTCCATGGTCATGTGATGTGCAGTCCATGGTCATGTGATGTACAGTCCATGGTCATGTGTTGAACACACAGATGTACAGCTCGTTACAGTAATCAGAGCTATGCCTTTAGATGAGCTGTGCATCTGTGTGTGTCACATGACCATGAACTATTGTCATATGAAAGTAAGCTGTGAAGTGGCATCAAGCAGAAATGATGAAACTTGTAAAGAATTGATACAGTAGATACCGGAAAATTGTACAACTTCACATTATACAAGCAATAACATTTATTTGCTTAAAAACAGACAACCCTTATAAAACGATGTCTAAGCCAATCTCTCATACCGTAGTCTGCAGCTTTACCTAATTGAAAAATATATTATAAGTGGAGCAAAAGTAATACTCATTGACCTATAATCAAGTAATGTAACAAAAATTAAAGGTTATCTCAATGAATTACTCTCCATAATATGAAGTCCAAGACTTATTTTATAAGGACATAAGGTCAAGCCATTGATCTGCTATAAAATATCTAGAACATAAAAGTATGACCCTAGATAAATTCTAATGAACATCTTATTAAATGTTCTTATCATTGAACACAGCACTTAAGTTATTACAATTGCAGTTCGTGACCTCACACAGCTGATGCTGATGTAACAGAACCAATACCCTGATATTAATTAAGCTGAGCCCTCAACATTGATGGTCAATGTTAAGTAGATGAGATTGGAGAAAACACGGCAAAGTTCAAGCTATGATTACATATAGGAAAGTTGTTAGGGAAATTAAATGTTCCATATACCATTAGTAGATCTTGGATAGTTAAGGCGAGTCAGTCAGCTCCAAACTGCATAAAAAGAAAAATACAGTACCTTGTAGGGCTTGTGAGAAGATTTTCAAAACTGACTTTCCGCTCCATTGCAGAGATATTCAGAGTCTGATAAATATGTAAATGAACTGAAAATGGCTTTAGGGGTTTATAATCTGTGATCTGGGTTTTGGTCAGTGCTACAGATTACTGCTCTAATTCCCTCCAAGGTCTGCCCATTACAGGATGAAGGACAGCCCTTTGTCCTACCTCGGCACATAGCACAGCGCTTCCGGGTGAAGGGTGACGCCATTGGGCATGCCTATTACACACTTTCGTAAAGCTGAAAGAGGACAGAGGGCTGTCCTTCATCCTATACAGAGTGTATCTTAACATCCAATTTTGATTTGACAGACTCCCCTTTAAATGAAAAAAAAAAAAAATAATTGGTAAGGCGTTTATAGAAGGGCACTTGTACATGGTAAAGGGGTTGTTCAGTTTCAGCAAATAAATGTTATTGTCTGTATCGTGAAAAGTTCTACAATTTTCAAATATACTTTCTGTATCAATTTCTCACGGTTTTTTAGATTGCTTGCTTTCATTCATTCTGCTCATGTCTAGTGGCTAAATCTCAGTCCATGGTCATGTGATGGACAGTCTATAGTCATGTGATATACAGTCCATGGTCATGTGGCGAACACACAGGTGCACAGCTTGTTACAAGACATATGTCCGATTACTGTGCTGTGGCAAGCTGTGCAGCTGTGTGTCCATCACATGACCATGGACTGTATATCACATGACTATAGACTGTCCATCACGTGACCATGGACTGATTTTTATCCACAGGAAGTAAACAATGAAAAACAACAGAGATCTTGAAAACAGTGAGGAATTTATGTAGAAAATGTATAGAACTTTTCATCTTACAAAAACATTTATATGCTGAACCTGGGCAAACAAGCACCTTGTAATATTTGTATGAAGTATACTTTCCAGAGTGACTGAGAAATGAGCAAAGGTCTTGGAGACAGAAGAAGTCCCAATGTAGCAGATAATGATAGCTACAATATGAACTAGAATCTGAAAGCAGGGCAAGTCTGGAAAGAAATGTCTGAGACTACATACTGTTAAAAGCAGTATACTGCTAATACAAGAATACAATCAAGTTTTAATACCTATATTGTCTCTCTCTCACTCTCTTACGTCTCATATCTCATGACTCTACCTAACCTCTACCTATTAGCTATCATCTGTCTAGCCATCTACTGTATGTATTTAACTTTCACATTTCTCTCTCAAATTTCCATGTTTCTATCTATCTACAAATGCGACAAAAATAACTGACACCAACACTGGTAACTTGCTGCAGCACGATAACTTATCGTAAAACACAACTAAACCCATTGAAAAGCCATGGAAAAATTAGTCAAATTAATATTTTCTGCACCAGTGTGGATATCTTTTCAAAAGAAGAATTTGGAGCTGATTCTACCTCAAATCTGCCTCACATTCATTTCAATTGGAGGCAGTTTTTTTCTGCTAAAAAACCACAATTGAGGATATATATGCCTAAACTTGTTAAGTTTTGTATAGTGTCACCTGCCCTACCAGTAGCAGGGGGAATTAACCCCTTAGTATCTGGGCTGCTTCGTAGGACGACAAGGAAAAGAAGAGTCCTGCTTGTTCTTCAGACTGATTTTGCCTGAAACTCCCAATGAAAATGAGACAAATTTAAGTTGTTTTTGAAGAATCGCCATCAAAATCAGCTTCCAAAATCTACTTCAAATTCCTGAAGCAGATTTTTTTCTGCCTGCCCAAATATTTCCATTTTTGAACATACCCTTGAGGGTTATCTAACACAGAGGATTTGCTACTGCTTTTGAGGCAGATTCCACCTCAAAATCAGTTCCAAGTTCTCCCCAGAATCTACCTCTCCATTGATTTCCATAAGAGTTGGAGATTGATACAGGACGCTGAAAAAATAGGCGTCCCTCTTGTTCTTTCTGCAGATTCCATGGCTGATTCAGTCGCAGAACCTGTGGCAAGTATCTGAAGTTGATTCGCCCATTATTCTTAGGGTAAATAGGAAAACTTTGGTGGGAAGTTGAAGGTCTGCTTCAGCACTCCATAAAAAGTTGCACAGAATTGGAAAGTGGAGAGGAATCTGAGGCAGGAGACCGAACAAATTCCTCTTCAATTTCCAACATGCTACATTTGTATCTATTTCATGTAGCAGAACAGCATGTTAAACCAATTATGAAACAGTGGGTATGTCTCAAACTTCCTCAGACTCCCTGTAAGGGGGCGTTCACACTTGTGCCACTGTCTGTCTGCCGTGATTCCACCGAAATTGCAGAAAAAACAGCTTGGGGATGGCTTGCTGGCAGTCAGTTTAAAAACCCATTCATTTCAATGGGTTTTTAAAGCAAACCACTGCTGTCCGTATGCAGCCTCTCCATTGTGAAACCATTTTTTTTGGGGGGGGGGCACGGACACAAAATCGGACATGCAGGTTTCACAGAAGAGAGGCCGCATACAGACACCGGCGTTTGCTTTAAAAAACCCATTGAAATGAATGGATTTTTAAACTGACCACTGGCAAGCCGCCCCCAAGCTGGTTTTCCTGCAATTTCGGCGGAATCATGGCAGTCGGACAGTAGCGTGAGTGTGAATGCCCCCTAAGCGCAGTAGCTAAACTGCAGTTACAGATCACAGCCCATAATGGTGTCAAGTTGAAAAGCAGCAAGAAAACTAACACTCATCCACTATAAGTATTGACTTGTATATCATTTTTGAGCTCCCGAATGGAAGGTTGCTTAACATTAACTATCCTCCAAAGAGTTACATAAAAGTAATACAAATTCTTAGAATTACAGCTATACTGTATAAATCTGCATGTTTATAGATTTTCAATCCATTGTTCTAAGCAACTATTAACTTTTTCCAGAATAATTACCGATCTCAGCAGCATTGAAGTCTTGTTTTCTGCTGAATAGCTGAATGTATGGGACAATTATGGAATTCTTTCCAGTTTCGCCGTCACAACTCAGATTTCTAAACATGTGCCACCTGATTTTTATATAACTAGGACAAATTAAACTGTCTCCACATATATCCCATCACATTTGTAGTCTGCTTTCTACTGTAACATGCAGCCAAAACGTTGTATTATCTGCCAACAGAGGTCAAACTGAGGATATTAAATTCTGCAACACATCACTTGTGCACTAAATGCATAAACCACTTACACATCCCTCTCAGCCTTTTTAATACAAAAGGAGAGAAAAAAAAACACACAACAATGTAAAATTTGCCATGATGAAAAATCAATAACGCAGTAATTGCTTGGCTTATCATAGTAAGAGAGGACAAATTAGTAAGCGGAGTTTAGTATCCATCCGGATTTCAGCGAAACAAGGAGTGTTTCAGGATCACTAAACCAGAAAGGGAGAAGGTCTCAGAGTGATAATTAAATCAACTCATGCTGATTTTCTGCCAAATTTATTTCCCAAGTGGATATCAAAATGTTTCACTGCTTACTAGCCAGGCATAACTAATCAATTTGCCGTTGGGTTAACACACATGAGCAATATACAATGCAGATTTAACAATAAAGAACAATGATGTATCTCAAGCATATGCCCCAAGACCGACCATATTTCACTTCCACCTACATCTAAAATTCTGTAACAGGTTGCTAAAGACAAAAAAAAAAAAAGAAAAAAGTACCCCCTTCAGATTCCCATGATATAAACCTTAGAGTCACACCTATACAATTATTATATTATATATATAAAAAAACTATATATTACAATAAAAAAAATAAACTTTACAAAATTGATTTGATATTTCTTTTAGATTATTTTATTTGTGCATTTTAGATTGGCAAGCTAGATTTTCTAACATGACGTTAAAAGAAAAAAACTAAACGAGATCCATTAGTTAACAATGACTAAGCCACTTAGTGTTCACATCTGCATTGAAATACTGGGGGGTTTTAGCTTCCATTTTCATAAAGTCTTACAAATCAAAAGAGTCACACAAACACAAAAAACCTCAGTACTGTATAATGTAATAATTATTTCTTGCCCCCAGAGATGATATCCCATTCAGCAAATTAGCATGACTCTTATCTAAGGGCAAATGAAATCAAAATTTCAAATTGGGAAGAGGCAGCTATTTATTTTCCCTTTTCCTTCTTTTTTGTCCCTTCTGAAATGATTTCTTTTTGTGTATATGTCCTTTAAATAGCTACCGGGGCCTTAGTAATTAAAACAGCACCAGCCTCCAGTCTCTAATCTGCAGCCCGGGTCAGCTGTCTGTAGATTCTAATTTGTCCCCCATTTGTATTCATGACAGCAGAATGCTGAATATTTAACAGCAAGCTGGCAGGAGGGGGTATTGGTGAGCTTGGAGGTCAAATAATTTGATTTCACAGCAGATTACATACAACATCCAACATCTAATCTCACATCGTTTGGTAACAAAATTACAATGAAAGCAGTGTTATGACACATCTACTGGAGGCAAGGAGCCGGACAATCTCTTATTTCTTCTGCACAAATTAATAAACAGCTTAAAAAGCTTGGCGTTTAATGTGTTTGCTTATTTAACGGCGTTTTAGACAGTTTGATAGCAGAGGTTATTTTTTTTTTTCTCTCTCAAGCAATCGTGATTAAAGACATGGAAAGATCAGTGAATCCGCTTATCTGAGTCATAATTATGTCTAGCAAACTATTTCAATATATATGTGGATGGACGACAAAAAAAAAAAAAAACTGAAAAATTCTGCAATTAACAGGCAAAGATCGGCAGAGTGTAATGTGCAGAAATATATATAAAAAAGAAAAGTGAGAGTCGTCGGAGAGAGTTTTGGCCAGAGTAATTGTCGCGCGGATCGAATGAGCCAGTGCTTGGCAATAGCAGGCAAATCTTGAATATGAAAAACAGAGTTCAATCGGAGGCTGAAGTTGTAAATCAGGTGGGAAGAGTGGCGAGAAAGGTGTAATGCCGTGGACATATTAGTTAGTTCCATGTATAAAAGAAGCCAAGAAATAGATGGCAAAATGGCAGCCTTGATAAATCATTGTAGCTAGGAAAGTAGCCAGGTATCTTTATGGTGCTACAGCAGGGAAGCCCTTTTTAATCTCCAATCTCAGATCTAAGGGCTACAGGTCTACCACAATCGAAGGCGAGGGACAGTCTTATAATACAGAGCAGGCAGTTTTGAATATTTAGGTCAAGATATATGCACATTTATAAATAATCATTTATCTATACTATTCATCTATGTACCTATACAGGAGCTCTAGCTGTCACCGATAATAACTCAGGTGTCAAGGTATCAGGTGACAAAAGAGCAACCTCTAATGTCAGTTTCAATCCAAGAGGTTGGCCTTTGTCACCAAGTTGTCTGAGCAGTACTAGTAGGCACATACTGTATGTCCGGCACCTAAAATTCTGATGCCTTAAAGTGACATTAAAATGTCTATCTGCTCAAAATATATCCATATATTTACCATGTTAGCTACGATCCTAATCCATATGTTCTACAGATGTCATAACCTTTCTTAATCAAAGGGTTAGTCCCATCTCACATCACTGCAGAGATAGGAATAACTGCTGGTAAGTCATAGCCCACATAGCAAGACCGATGGGGGCAGTCAATGCTGTCCTTGTAAGGTCTACAGAGGTGAATGGGAGCTACAGAAACATTTAGCCATGTTGCTTCTGTAATTGTGAAGCTACAGGACCTGTGCAGCTCAGCTGTGCTATACTGTTTCCACAGCTCCCTTTTATAGGATAAAGCAGAACATTTAAGCTGTCACCCCAGTCCTGCAGTTATTCCCATATCTGCGTCCATTTGCAAAGATGTCATAACTGCAAATAACTGTCTCATAATATACAACAAATAGCACCTAAAACTAACTGAAGACAGAACACAAGACACAAGAAATAATCCATAATCTTTATTTCATGCCAAGTCAATGGTAGCAAATTCTACAAGCATGGATAACTGTCACCACCATGTTACAGAGCACATTTCAGTGATAAACAACATATCTCTGTTATATATGTCACTTTTCGTGATAAACAACTTTGAAGTCTTATGTAAATGAGGCAGTTGGTGCACTGGGGGCAGGCCTTCAGGTCCCTAGAGCACTGCTCTTGCCACTGCTATAACATCATCCTTGAGTACCAAGACCTGTGCTCCAGAGTTGAAGGCCCGCCTCCAGTACACCATCTGCTACTTTACCATGTTATCTCAAACTTATTTTCATCCAAAATACATCTAAAAAAGCAATATACATAACACAGGAATGTTGTTTATTACTGTAACTTGCTGTGTAATGCAGGGGTAGAAGATGAATATGCTTGGGAGAGGTAAAAAAAAACAACCTTTAAAAACAACTATATATATATATATATATATATATATATATATATATATATATATATATATATATATATATATATACTAGCTGGTACCCGCGACTTTGTCTGCGGTGATTGTAGAAGTGGGTATAGACAGGCATGGGTAAGGTTTTCGTACTGTGTATAAGGGATGGGATATGAAATGTAAGTTTGTATCTTGTTTTTGCTGTAATTCTGAGAGCACATGAGACTTTTGTGTTGAAGTTCATTTGTATTTGAGCTGCTATACGGTGTTGGTATAAACTTTACATAGTGACTTTGGGACAGAAGTATTTGAAGTTAACCCTTTCCCGCCGATGCCATTTTTTGATTTTCGTTTTTGACTCCCCTCCTTCTAAATCCCATAACTTTTTTATTTCTCCGCTCCCAGAGCCATATGAGGTCTTAATTTTTCCTGGGACAAATTTTTCTTCATGATGCCACCATTATTTATTCTATATAATGTACTGGGAAGCAGGGAAAAAATTCAGAATGGGGTGGATTTGAAGAAAAAATGCATTTCTGCGACTTTCTTACGGGCTTTGGTTTTACGGCGTTCACTGTGCAACCAAAATGACATGTCCCCTGTATTCTGTGTTTTGTTACGATTCCGGGGATACCAAATTTATATGGTTTTATTTACATTTTGACCCCTTAAAAAAAATCCAAAACTGTGTTAAAAAATTATTTTTTGAAAAGTCGCCATATTCCGACAGCTGTAACTTTTTTATACGTGCGTGTACGGGGATGTATAGGGCGTCTTTTTTTGCGGGACCGGGTGTACTTTGTAGTTCTACCATTTTCGGGAAATGTTATTGCTTTGATCACTTTTTATTCAAATTTTTATCAGTATTAAAACAGTGAAAAAATGGTGGTTTAGCACTTTTGACCATTTTTCCCACTACTGCGTTTATTGAACAGGAAAAATATTTGTATAGCTTTGTAGAGCGAGCGATTTCAGACGTGGGGATACCTAATATGTATGTGTTTCACAGTTTTTAACTACTTTTATATGTGTTCTAGGGAAAGGGGGGTGATTTGAATTTTTAATCCTTTTTATTTATTTTTTTATATTTTTTTTACTTTTTTAAAACTTTTTTTTTGCATTTATTAGACCGCCTAGGGGTATTGACATGGGTGGGCGGTGTCGCGGATTGTCAGAGCGTTGGGGATCGGCAAACATGGTTGCTCCGGAGCGTTAAAGAGAGCCTCCTGGAGTATCGGTAAGGTGAGGGGCAAAGTGGTAAAGTATATGTATATGTGATTGTGTGGGGTTAGGGGCTAGGCTGTAGAGGGCAATATGAATTTTGTGGCTTGCTATGGTCCAAAGTGTGTGAGATTGCAGAGATGGTGGTGTGAGTTTGGGTTTTGTGGGGGTCCTGGCACAAACGTATGTGCGCTATTGTGACGAAAAGTAGCCTATTGTTTAATCAGGTGTATTAACTATGTTTGTGGAAAATTTCAGCCAAATCGGTGGAGCGGTTTTTCCGTGATTGAGGAACAAACATCCGAACATGCAAACATCCAAACACACAAACCCACAAACTTTCACATTTATAATATTAATAGGATATATATATATATATATATATATATATATATATATATATATATATAGTTGGTTTTATTACAGTATTAAGGCAACCATAAGATTACCCATAAAGAGCTAGAGCCAAAGTATCAGTGGTATTATACTTCTAATCATATATGTAGTGAACATATACAGACACCATATAACAAAAATGGCACCAGTACTGGAAGAGCAATCTTATGGTTGCTGTACTACTACTTTCTATCTTAAAGGGGTTATCCAGCTTCCAAAAATTATCTGCAAATACATCGACATGAGTGCTAAATACTCACTGTTCCATTGTGCAGCCTTTTCTTGGCTTTATTTTACTTGAGACTCCTTGTATCACTGTTATTTACATGTAGTGAATCTGTGAAAAAAATATTTTTTTCCATGATGCTCTCCCTCTTTGTGTTTGCTGCTTACAGGTGGGAGGGCGAGAGTGCGCTTCCAAACAAAATATCACAGTATCATGTGACCTCAGATGTGGGAATGATATATTAGCTGTGATTTCACTGGAGGCGAGAGCACTAAGATGCATCATGGGAACTGTAGTTTATTTATTTATTTTTTTAAATGTGGATTGTGAGCCCCATAAAGGGCTCACAATGAACATTTTTATACCCTATCAGTATGTCTTTGGAGTATGGGAGGAAATCCATGGAAACATGGGGAGAACATACAAACTCCTTGTAGTTGTTGTCCTTGGCAGGATTCAAACCCAGGACTCCAACGCTACAAAGCTGCAGTGCTAGCCGCTGAGCCACCATGTTGTCCCTTCGGGAACTGTAGTTTATTCACAGATTCACTGCATGTAAATAACAGTGATACAAGGAGTCTCAAGTAAAATAAAGCCGAGAAAAGGCAGCATAAAGCAAAAGGGAGTATTTAGCACTGCTGTGGATGGATTTGTAGATAAGTTTTGGAAGTCAGATAACGCCTTTAACACTGTGAAATAAATAGTTTTATGTCCTGTGTTCAGTGTTTAGTTAGTTATACGGGCTATATAAAACAATAGCTGCTAAAATTCCAAACCTACTCGGATTTCAACATGACCACATTTCATAGTGCTAGCTACGATTTGCTATCTTAATGTTGCACACTCACTGTTTAGCCCGAACCTAAAAGTTACATTTTAATAGGCAACTTAGAATACGATTATAGACTTCATTACTGCTGCTCTCCGCTCCTGTAAGTAATGATGAAAAACCTCAGAAAGGTATAATGACAAAATAAAAACCCAGAACAAACATAATGGAATACAAAGTAAGTGTTGTAAGAATGATTCAAATATACCATCAATTCCTAGGTAAACACAGAAGATCATGTGCTTGTATAAATACAAATAACTGGGTCTGGACCGTAATATTTAATATTTTTAATAATAAAACTAACCGGTAATAAAAGGCTCCCGTGCATTTCTGTAATGTGACAGGTGCAAATCATTTTACCAAGCAGAACAATAACATTTCAAAGAAGTAAAGATTCACAATCAAATAACCCGAGAAGAGGACAAGTGGTGGGAATTCTCCAGATAAACCAGCAATGACAGCCTACAGTAGAGAAATAACCAGCTAATGCTACTACTCTTATGACATACAATGAAAGAAGAAAATGGTAAAGAAAAGGCTTGGCCGAGGTGGAAAATAGGAACAACGTATATCTGTTCTTTTACCCTACTCTGTGGTCTGTCCAAGGACAGACAGGTACTTAGCATAGCTGTACAAATATAGTGAGAGAATGATTTATAATCAGCCTGTGGTGATCTCCTTACTATCAAAGCGGACATACAGTCCTATGAAAAAGTTTGGGCACCCCTATTAATCTTAATCATTTTTAGTTCTAAATATTTTGGTATTTGCAACAGCCATTTCAGTTTGATATATCTAATAACTGATGGACACAGTAATATTTCAGGATTGAAATGAGGTTTATTGTACTAACAGAAAATGTGCAATATGCATTAAACCAAAATTTGACCGGTGCAAAAGTATGGGCACCTCAACAGAAAAGTGACATTAATATTTAGTAGATCCTCCTTTTGCAAAGATAACAGCCTCTAGTCGCTTCCTGTAGCTTTTAATCAGTTCCTGGATAAAGGTATTTTGGACAAACAATTCAAGTTCAGTTAAGTTAGATGGTCGCCGAGCATGGACAGCCCGCTTCAAATCATCCCACAGATGTTCAATGATATTCAGGTCTGGGGACTGGGATGGCCATTCCAGAACATTGTAATTGTTCCTCTGCATGAATGCCTGAGGATTTGGAGCGGTGTTTTGGATCATTGTCTTGCTGAAATATCCATCCCCGGCGTAACTTCAACTTCGTCACTGATTCTTGAACATTATTCTCAAGAATCTGCTGATACTGAGTGGAATCCATGCGACCCTCAACTTTAACAAGATTCCCGATGCCGGCATTGGCCACACAGCCCCAAAGCATGATGGAACCTCCACCAAATTTTACAGTGGGTAGCATGTGTTTTTCTTGGAATGCTGTTTCTTTTTGGACGCCATGCATAACGCCTTTTTTATAACCAAACAACTCAATTTTTGTTTCCAAAATGAAGCTGCCTTGTCCAAATGTGCTTTTTCATACCTCAGGCAACTCTATTTGTGGCGTACGTGCAGAAACGGCTTCTTTCTCATCACTCTCTCATACAGCTTCTATTTGTGCAAAGTGCGCTGTATAGTTGACCGATGCACAGTGACACCATCTGCAGCAAGATGATGCTGCAGCTCTTTGGAGGTGGTCTGTGGATTGTGCTTGACTGTTCTCTCCATTCTTCTTCTCTGCCTTTCTGATATTTTTCTTGGCCTGCCACTTCTGGGCTTAACAAGAACTGTCCCTGTGGTCTTCCATTTCCTTACTATGTTCCTCACAGTGGAAACTGACAGGTTAAATCTCTGAGACAACGTTTTGTATCCTTCCCCTGAACAACTATGTTGAACAATCTTTGTTTTCAGATCATTTGAGAGCAGGCTGTCCATGTTCGGCGACCATCAAACTTAACTGAACTTGAATTGTTTTGTAGAAAGAAATGGTCCAAAATACCTTCATCCAGGATCCAGGAACTGATTAAAAGCTACAGGAAGCGACTAGAGGCTGTTATCTTTGCAAAAGGAGGATGTACTAAATATTAATGTCACTTTTCTGTTGAGGTGCCCATATTTTTGCACCGGTCAAATTTTGGTTTAATGCATATTGCGCATTTTCTGTTAGTACAATAAACCTCATTTCAATCCTGAAATATTACTGTGTCCATCAGTTATTAGATATATCAAACTGAAATGGCTGTTGCAAACACCAAAATATTTAGAACTAAAAATGATTAAGATTAATAGGGGTGCCCAAACTTTTTCATAGGACTGTATCAGCAAATATTATTCTGGAGCCCCCTCTCTCTGCATTGTGCTATTACTCCTGCAAATGGATAAATGAACGGACAAGTAAAAGTTACCATTCTACTTCTGTGTCCATTCACAATCTGGCACTGTCCAATGACATGAAAAAATAATACCCATAGGAATCTAAAAAAAAGTGGAACAAAAATTGGAGGGGAACAGTTGTCTTTATATTAGGTAGGTTTTACCGATGTTAAGCAGAGTACATAAAGTTGTTGCATCAAGGGCAAAACTAAAATTTTATAGGCCAAGTCTTGTCCTGACCAAACTTGCAGCGATACATCGCTGAGGCCAAAGACTTGCTACGATAGTCACATGTTGTAGATGTTACTTCATCGCTGCAGTCAAACAAGACCAGCGGGGAGTACAAGGGGAACAGTAGGGAACTTAAAAAGTCAGTACTGCATTATTTTATCTCAATTACACCTTCTTCGGCAATTTTTGCTCAATCTTAAAAATTCAGCTATACGCATGTGACTAATTTTCACACATTCTGCCATCACACTGTTGTGTATTGGAAGATTTCAATAGTCCCCCAATATTTGCTTTTGGAAAAAGAAGTGGTCGGGACTGTTCTACTTGAAAGTGCAAGAGGTAACTGGGGTGTGGGGGAGTGCAGGGGCCACAGCCATGGCAATACTGCCCTTCTTATAATCCAATACTGTTTACAGTAGTGCTATATACTAGATCTGCACAAAGGGGAATCCAACCTGTAAATTTATATAGCAGAAGCCATCACTTTTTTTTATTTCCCTGAAAATGCAAAACCATCTGTCTGTCCACCCATCCATCTGATCACACCTATTCAGCCTCTGAACCCCATAGCAGCTCACATAACTGTAACACCCTTGTATTGAATAATTAAAGGACTTGTCCAGGCCTAAATATTGATGGTTTATCCTTTAAGTACATAGATCTGTGCTGCAGCATGATCCCTATACAGCATAGAGTCATCTGCGTCTGACTCCATATACTGTGCTAAAATTGCTCATTGGTGGGGGCGCTGGGTGTTACATCCCCACCAATCATATATTGATGACCTTCCCTATGGATAGGCAATCAATAGCTAAACTTGAAAAAGCCCTTTAAAGATTATAAAGTATTAATAATAGAAATTATTTGACATATGTTAAGTTTTGTTGCCTCAGAATTTAAGTTATTGACCTACCAAACCATGGAGAGATGACATGTAAAAATCCTCCAACAAAGGGAAAACTTCATTTTAGTCTTACCTCTATTAATCATGGCTACATCTGCAATTCATTTCATGTATTAAGCTACATATCTGGCTAACATAATTAGCAAATTAACATAAGAGAAAGAAAGATATTCTTTAGATGAAGTGAGTGCCCAGTGTAGTTTGAAGTGAGATCGGTTTTGCATAGATTATTTAAATTTTCTTCATTACGCGGTAAAAGTTATATATTTTCTTTTAAATGATCAATGAGAAGATGTTTAAACGCCAATATCCTAAAACCTCTAAAGATGATTCCTAGCATTAGCTTTATTCTACAATGAATGAGAACTCAAAAGCAAAGATAAATAAAAGTGTAGAAGTAGACGGGCCTACAAAGACTCTGAGAATGCCTACATCCCATCCAATAAGTCTCAGTATTCCTCCATTATTAATGTGAAATACAACTAATAGATTATTATCTTTGTAGGATGAAGTTCTGCACTTTGATGTCGTAGTAAATGTGGGTAACAAATGATAGGAAATGCAAATTAAAGGGATATTTCTGGCAAAACAGAAACATACTCAGTTGAACAGTGCCAAGAAAAGCCAGCTAACCTCTTTCATTTGCGGTATTCCTCATTCATTGGCGGTTCAGGCTTGTAAAGTTGTCTATAGTGCTATGCGCGGGACGGTATCTCACTAAATATTCCCTATTGTTCTTTTTCTGATATATCCGATCATGTTCCATCCACGTGTGCCTCAAACAGAACAGATAACATTGCCTACCCTACTCACTTCTGTTGCATGGGTCCTGCCTTGACAGTGCTTTATTCACCAACGACTGCTATAAAGCAAATGTGTACATCAATGTGCATATTACTGCTATGACAATCCTGAGTATACCGAGAAGTCTAAGCTGCTCATAAATTAAACTGAATTTGGATTAACTTACCGATTTTGTTTAGACTGGCCAATAACCTAATTCAACCGGAATTAACTTGGTATCAGTGGTTTCTGGCAGTAGATTATTCCCCTCTATTTTAAAAAATCATATAGACCAGTTTTAGGCCCCTTTAAAAGGGGCATTTCCCCCTTAGAAATGTATGGCGTATTCGAAGTCTAATCGATGAGTATGCCCAACATGGTCCTCAACCCACCTGATGTGAAAGCTGTCCACCTTTCCCTTCAATATAAGCATTATTTATTGTATCCAAATTTCATAACTCTCATAAGAAGTGAACGGACAGATCCACCCTGTTTTATAGATACCAGAGGTGTGGAAAAGCAAAAAATATTAATGGTGGAAATCATATCAATGGTGGAAATCATAATCAGTATGCCAGGAAAAGTATAAAACTTTGAGGAATGACTCTATAGACAGAAGTAATCTGTTTAAATGCTTTAGGGCTTATTCTCTCCTACGGTACATCTTATATGTGATATACCACACTTGTAAGGGCAGCTGCCTGTGTGCGTTTTAGGATCATAAATGAAGACACAGCGTAGCAAGTATAAGCCTATATGGAGCAGGGTGTTCAGCATTCACATGTATCCTCTTCCCTCCCCTCCCCTGCATGCCGGCCAATCTTAAATATGTTACTCTCACCATGTTCAAGCACAGACATGGAGAAACCTACATAAATACAGGCACCTTTGATCAAGCAATACATCTCTTCCAGATTCTATTCAGAAACCATTCCAGAAAGTGGCACCTAGTGACTAATAATGCTGATGAAATGCTATAAGACTGATAGAGTCTGATATTCCTGTATAGGCTCTAACAACCTTCAGATAATTTGCATGCTACAGATTTTGTCTTGGCCTTGACAAAGACCTATATTGACACCTACCTTCTTCTTTACGCTTTCTGGCCTCCTCTTCACTCTTTTCCTTTGCTCGTAATACTTCATCTGCTTTTGCTGGTCAGAAAAAGAAAGAATTAGACAATCCTAATTCCATTAATATATCAGCAGCAGATTAGAAAGCTTTAGGCAAGAAGTCAATGAATACAGCAGAATGCTGTTGTACCATACAGCATTAGCAGAAAAATCACTGCTAAAAATAGGTCACAAAATATAAAATGTCAATAGCACCTAGATCAGAAGAACGCTTAACAGGAAGCATGGCAGACAGGACAGACCGCTACCAACATTACCAATACTCCAATGACAGCATCTTATAACAAATGTAATAGCTTTTATTAGCCAACTAGATATATGATTTCATAATACATTGGCTTTATGTCCGACCGTGTTGGTCTTCAACTAGTGAGCCAATGAGGGGATGTCTGGGATTTAAAAGACTTGCCAAGGTACAAAAAAGTTTCTGAATTAAAAAATACTGCTGACACAAATGCTCCCCTGTACTCAGAGTGGAGAATCCACCTCTATAGCCCTACAACTAGCAAACTCACTACGGTTGAGCAGCTTGAAGAGCTTTCACTCCCCACTGGGCTCATACTTAGAAATCCCCTGAGGATTGCCTCTCTATCTTGTTGGGACATGAAACGCATTGGGGTGCAGGAAATAAAGGAGACGGATCTAATTTCATAGGGAGATACAAGGAGAATTCTGGGGACTGTCCTTGTTTGGACAGGAGTAATTGTGGGACATAGCTGAGAGATAGGGTATAAATGCACCAACCCTTCATCTGCCAGTTCCCAACGTCTCTCAGTTGGTCCAGGTAAGACTGTTCCTAGAGAACGGTTTGTTTTGTGCTCTTAAATTGGTGATGTTTTTTGACCATCTTAAATATTATAATTTATATTAAAAGTTAAGTTTTATAGTTCTTTGGGTCCTCTGCTTGTGACAAAATTAAAAATATACCTATATATACCTATTTAATCCCATCCATTCTAGTGCTACTGCTTTGGTGGTCCTTACTTGTCCTGCAATGATGACATCATACACATCAAAGTCACTCCTGTGGCCGATTACTGACCTCAGTGGTCATATGCCATAAATACTAGTGACACAGCGGCGGTCATGTCATCACTGCAAAGAAGGATATGGGCAAAGACCACCACTGCTGCAACTGCAACGTGTACAGGTATAATTTTGTTCTTTCATGTTATCATCTTTCCTCTTCTGTAAAATTTTTGTTAAAACACATTTCATAAACTACAATTTCAGCAGAAATAATGAATTAGGTGTGTAGTATTTTAACATACTCAGTGCATGGTTCCAGCAGAAGATCATGTAAGCCTTTATCCCAAGGGTCTGGCAATGGTCAGGCCAGTTCTCAGTACAATTTGGACCATGGCATCTTCCATTAGAGGGATTTGTCTAAGTACCTGAAGGCTATTCATATCCCACATTGGGTCTCTTTACTTTAAAAGGGTTTTCCAATCTGAGACATTAATGGTACATTTACAGGACACCAGTCTTGAAGCTGCAGTGAGAGGCGAAGTGGCTGAGCGTGTGTGGCTTCCTCCATTCACTGCTATGGGACTACTGAGAATAGCTGGACTGCCCTACACACTTATTCTCCAAGATTCCATAGAAATGAATGGAGAGGTCTGAGCATGTGTCCACCTGTCCACAAGATGGGGTTTGAAGCACTGCCGTTCTTGAGAGAAGTGTTGGACTTATCTATCAGTTACAGTCATAGGCTTAAGTGTTGGCACCCCTGAAATTCTTCCAGAATGTGAAATATTTCTTCCAGAAAATGCAATTATGGATATTTTGTTCCTTTGTGTGTATTGGAACATCAAAAAAAAAAAAAAAAAAAACAGAGGGAAAAAAAGCTAATAACTTTACATAATTTTACACAAACCTACAAAAATTGGCTGAATAAAATTGTTGGCATCTTTTCAACATTGTGGGTAAATAACTTTTTTCAAGAAAGTGATACTTGTTCAAACTCGCCTGTGGCAAGTTAGGGGACGTTCACACTACTGTAGGATTCCATCAGCAGTGTCGTTGGCTATTGCCCGTACAAGATTTTATCAATGGACACTAGCTTGTCTGTCTGAAATTTCCATTACTTTCAATGGGATTTTATCTTATGTCCTTTAGTGTCCATTTACACCCATGTCTGTTTTTTTAAGCGGACAAAAAAATCCTACATGCAGGACTTTTCTGTCCATTTGAAAAAAAAAACAGATAGGAAGTGTCCGTTATTTTTTTAACATTGAAGTCTATGGGCAATAGACTTATAACGGACCGTAATTGATAGCCATCAGTTACTCCATCTGTCCTGCAGGCTCAGGGGGCATCAGTGTCAGCGTGAACTATCTAGCGACATTTGAATGAAATGAAATGATATGGCAGGAGACCCAGGAGTCCCCACTGCTGATACAAAGACATAAAAAAATAGAATGGAGTTTGCCAAAATGTACACGAGTAAGCCAAAATCTTTCTAGGAAAATGTCTTGTTGACAGATGAGACCAATATAGAGCTTTTCAGCACATCATTCTACTGTTTACCAAAAATGGAATGAGGCCTACAGAAAATAGAACACAGTACCAATAGTGAAATATGGTGGAGGTTCAAAGATGTTTTAGGGTTGTTTCACTGTCTCTGGAACTGGGTGTCTTGACTGTGTGCAAACAATCATGAAAACTGAAGATTAACAAATTATTTTGAGTCACAATATAGAGCCCAGTGTCAGAAAGCTGGGTTTGTGTCCTAGGTCATGGGTCTTCCCAAAGGACAATGACCCCAAACATACTTCAAAAAGCACCCAGAAATGGGTAGAAAAAAAAGCATTGGTGAGTTCTGAAGTGGCCAGAAATATGTCTGAATCTAAATACCATGTAAATAATGAACCATCACTCGGTGGTTAGGCAGGTGCCCGGAAATGGCTTCTCACAGCCATCATAATGCAGTAAACAAAAATTTCCGGCACTCTATGAATGTGCTTCCAAAGTGAATTTTATTCCGACTAATAAACGTTTCGGTCTGAAAGACCTTCCTCAGTATGTCGGTAGGAAGAAATAGGAAGCCAAATAGAATGGATAGGGAATCCTGGTGGGTGACACTCACCCACCAGGATTCCCTGTCCATTCTATTTGTCTTCCTATTTCTTCCTACCGACATACTGAGGAAGGTCTTTCAGACCGAAACGTTTATTTGTCGGAACCACCACCAGGATTCCCTATCCATTCTATTTGGCTTCCAATTTCTAAAATTGCTGTGAAGAGAAGGCACCCTTCTAATATGAGAGACCTGGAGCAGTTTGCAAAAGAAGAAGGGTCCAAAATTCCATTTGAGAGGTGTAAGCAGCTTGTTGATGGTTAAAGGAAGCGATTGAGTTCAGTTAGTTTTTTCCAAAGTGCAACCAAATATTAAGTCAAGGGTGGCAGTATTTTGGCCAAGCTAATTTTTTTGAGTTTTTTTTCTCTGTTTATAGTGCTATTCCAAAACACACAAGGAAATAAACAGGTGTATAACAAAACATGTATAATTGCAATAATTTTCAGTGCAAAATACTTCATTTTCAGGGGTGACAACACTTATGGCCACGACTGTATAACATATCATGTAATAAAAGGAAATAAACTTTTAATTAGGCAAGTGGAGACTAAGAGATTTGCCTTCCACCTGTGCATGTTTCTTTGGCTAGACACAAAAGTATTGTACACGCTATAACCTTTTGCTTTCCGATTGCTGTATTAAAGTGAACGGATTCCCTGGGGGGTATGTCTGAATATTGATTACATAGAAATAAACACAACCTTTTTGGAACAAATGTTTAAGTACCTTGTGTAACAAGCACAAAGTAGAACAATAAAATTTGGAGGCGCTGGCTCTTTAGCCTTTAATTTTTCTACTGGAAAGTAAATAGTGAACGGCTGCTGTGGGCAACAGCTTAACATTGGGGGGATTTATCATGGAGGAAATTCATTTGTTAGAGTCTGTGCTATCATAAATTGTGCCAAAGTTATCAAATGTTGCAAGATGTTTGACAGATTTGACAGATCTTTAAGTCTAGAAATTCTGTCCTGAAATGTTACTCCATTTTCCTTCTGCTGGAGTGAGATTGCGACTTTCCAAAAGGGGATAAATTGGTGTAAAGCTTCAAAAGGTCACAACATAGTTGTGCAAATCAGATCAAAAAGTCCCAAATCTCTCTGGAGTACAGGTCTAAATACATTCACCCCATCATCTCAACTAGTCTTTAGATTCTTTACTAGTGGGATATAATATACACAGTCCAGTCACATTAATGTGACCACCTGTCAAAATCCAGAATAACCACCATTTCCATAGCGGACCATTGCGAGACTTGCAGGAAGAGAGGGGATGTTGTGATGATGATCACTGGGATGTTGAGCCATGCCAACTCCAGTGCTGTGGCCGACTGCACTAGATTACGTGGTTGAGCATCCATGGCGCGAACAACCAGATCAAGGTGGTCCCACAGATTCTCGATTGGGTTCAAGTCCGGGGAATTTGCCGGCCATGGGAGTATGGTAATCTCATCCTGGTGCTCCTTGAACCACGAACGTACACTGCGAGCTTTATGACACGTCGCATTGTCCTGTTGGTAGATGCCATCATCCTGAGGAAAAACAATTTGCATGTAGGGGTGAACATGGTCCGCGAGGATAGATGCATACTTGTGCTGATCCATCGTGCCTTCCACAATGATGAGTGCACCCAGATGGCTGTTGACACGTGCCTTCTGCGATTGGTTATTTAACGTTGACGTCAAAAGTAGGCAATGGTCACATTAATATGACTGGACTGTGTAGTAGGACATAATATACAAAGAGGTGAACCTAGTTGGTACTGAACCCTAGAAAAGTCTAATAATATGAGGGCCAGATCTGTTACTTACTTAATTCTACATTGCAGAAAGCTTTTAGAAGGTAACAAAACACTCCAAGAATAAAAAAAACACTGTAGTATCATCATCAGATTTAACCAAGTACAATAGTTAAAATGGAGGCTCTCCCTGGCGGCTTGTGATATATGAAAGCATATGTTTATACCATATACACATGTACCTTATGTTCTCTGTAAGTCTTATTTTCAGCAGAAAAAGCTGGTAAAGTAAATACAAAGTCGTCGGTGTGCAGATTATTTTCCTGCTCATAAAACCCTATAAGAATCCATTCTCCATATATTGCACAGATAGAGCTTAGAGTTTAAAACATAATAGAATTAGATATTTTCTTCTCGATAAATCATGTGAACAGCGCTTTATTCCTATTATGACAGCACTCGTTAAAAGATTCTCTTTCCCTCTGGAAACCTCTTCCCTTATTACTTAATTATCTATTAGTTGCTCAACTGCAGGGGTTTTGAAACACTTTACTACAGATGTTAAAGAAGATTAAAAATATACAGCACAGTAACAGGGGACTATCAATATACTCTGTAAATTAATTAAATTTCTGTTCTAGCACATCATTTATTCCAAAGCATTAATGTCTCAAAGGAGCCATTCCCTTTTATTGCCATCTCACTGCCTGATGAGTGAACTAAGTGAAAATAAGTCTCTAATAGCATTATACTTGATGAAATATTAAGTTTAAAAAGTACTGCCTTGTCAGAAGAGAAAAAATTAAAAGTGAAGAATCTCAACTTTGACGAAACGCGAGGGCGCAGTACGGTATGACACTGGTGTGTACACAAACACATAGGAATGGCTACAGGTGCACCATGGTAATCCGAGTCATGGGTTTAAAGGGGTTTTCTGGGACTTATATAATTATAATAATTCATGAGGATAGGTCATCAAT
The DNA here is from genome assembly GCF_031893055.1 of Leptodactylus fuscus. Taxonomy (NCBI): domain Eukaryota; kingdom Metazoa; phylum Chordata; class Amphibia; order Anura; family Leptodactylidae; genus Leptodactylus; species Leptodactylus fuscus. The sequence continues at coordinate 169,905,327 of NC_134267.1, forward strand.
AACAGATTGGTGGAAGCGTGACACCTCCACTGATCAGCTGTTGCAGGTGACAGAGCTTTATAGGTCAATGACATCACATTCATTGGTTACATGGTCTGTTTGCAGCTCAATCCCATTCAAGTAAATAGGGCTGAGTTGCAATAATAAGAACAATAGCTATATAGTGTACAGAGCTGTGCTTGGTAAGCAGCGAGGATGCCTCTTCAGACTGGTGGCCCCCACTAATCTGATATTGATGGCCTATCCCAAGGATAATGCCAAATAAAGTCTACCTTCTTTCTCAAAACTGGGTGAGCGCTGATTATCTGCCTGTTTTCCGCAAGGCTGGTTCCTTCCTCTGTATTTATCCCAAGGATAGGTCATTAACAGGGTTGTCTACGAATTGGACAAACTCTGGGGGACAGGTGTAACAGTAAAAAGCAATACAAACAAAAAGAGCCAAGCTCAATTGTTCCTGGCACTCTGGTGCTGGCTGCCGCAGTCCAATCAGTCGGGCGCGGTGCCTCAGTCCCTGGAAGTAGTCACATACGTTACCAATTGGCCTCAGCAGTCATGTGGGGTGCAGGGCTTCAGGTGACAAAGGCACAACCTGCACTCACAGACAGCAGCGAAGGGCGTATTGATCCCTCCCTCCCCTTTAATATCATAATCCTGAAGAACACCTTAATGAGTAAAGACTAATGCAAACAATGACAAAGAAGACAATTAGCATTTATCGTTGGATTGCTGGAAGTGTTTACACTGGCAAAAATTGCTGCAGGTGTTTATGGAAATTAAATTTTGATGACCAATTCTTAAGGACCCCACTAAATGTATGAAGGGACTGCAATGTTTTGGTGAGCACAGCAGCCTCTTCACTAAATACTAAGCACAGCGCATTACACTGGGCAGGGGCTGATCATGGTATTGCAGATCTGTGCTATTCACTTGAATGACACTGATCTACAAACAGGGCATGTTACCAATGAATATGACGTTATTGGCTTGGGGATGGGGGAGCTCATCCAAGTGCTGTTGCGAGCAGCTAATTGTTGTGGGGGTCCTGGCTATCTGACCCCCTCAATAAGATTTTGATGAACTATCATATCAATACGTCATCAATATTTCACTCCTGAAAAACCCCTTTAGGCCGAGGCCCCACATTGCGAAAATGCTGCGACAAAAACCATGGTGTTTTTTTACAGTACCTGCAAAGTGGATGGGATTCTGGCTAATCTCATTCACACATTGCAGAAAAATATCCACAGCGCTAATTCTGGAATTTCAAAAACGGTCTCGTTTTTTTAAGTTGCAGAATTTCAATTATATCTGCGGAAAGGCTGGTGTTGTCTGTATAGGTATAAAAGAGACAGCGAAAAGTGATGAAGGAAAAAACGTGATTTTTGTTTCCGCCAGTCTTTTCCGCAGTACGTTTTGGTTGCAGCTCGCTACGTGGAGCCTTAGCCTTAATGACTGCTTGGGTGATTATCACTCTGTGTACATAGGCCTTACGGTTTTGCTTCAACTACAGCTTATACAATTATTTGCACATACCGTAAAAAGGGTCTTGTCATAATTCATCATTCAATAGATCACTGCAATGGCCATTTTGCAATAAGTAGACATTATATAACATCTGTATATCACTACAGATGTCCAGGAAACTAGATGCACGGCCAAAAGGAAAACAAAGCTCTTGTACTTGTAGTAGTATTCAATTAGCAGTGAAATACAATAAAAAAACCCACACATTTATACTTTCACCTGACAAAGGCTTCAGAGTCAAAACATGCTGTTCATGTAAAATCCTTAAAGCGTACCTCCAATTATAAAGCAACTTTGTATAAATAATAGTACAGGTGATCATAAGAAACTTTGCAATATATCTTATTAGAGAAACAAGTCTTCTTCATTTGCTGTGCAGTTACTTTTTACTTAGAAGCTAAGGGGAGGGGGAGGGGGAGCAGAGACTGCTGGAAAAGACACATTGTGAGTGAGGGAGCTCTTTTGACACTGCTATCTTTCTATATAAGACTCTAAGGGTGAGTTCACACGGAGGAAAGTGGAGCGCAATCTGGCACGTATAAACGTGTGAGCAGATTGCGCTCGCAATAACATCCCATTCATTTCAATGGGAGTTAGGATCGTATACGCCGCGTTATTTTGCTGCTGCAAAATCATGGCCGCAAAATAACGCAGCGTGTACGATCCTAACTCCCATTGAAATGAATGGGATGTTTTTGCGAGCGCAATCTGCTCACACGTGTATACGTGCCAGATTGCGCTTCACTTTCCTCCGTGTGAACTCATCCTAAGGGTCAATGCACAAGGAGTTTTCTGGCGCTGATTTTGACGCTGAATCCACCTCAAAATCAGCCTCCAAAAAAAGCCTCCCAATAGAGTTCTATTGGGAGGCTTTTATTGGAGGCTGATTTAGAGGTGGATTCAGCGTCAAAATCAGCACCAAAATACTCCATGTGCACTGACCCTAAAGCGGCAGAGAAAGAGGCAATTAATCAACACACTCCTCCACCTCCCCTCTCCATAGACTTCTTTGTTTGAGGTGAGGGTTCTAATCAGCTAAATGGTGAAGAATAAGAGCAGTCTAACACGTGGAGAAAGATATTCCTTTAATAAGATATATTACAACATTCCTTAGATTCACTTATATTATTCATTAATGTAATGCTATTTTACATTTGGAGGTATGCTTTAATCTGTAACATTTTGAAAAGAGGGCTTATTGGCCATTCTCTCTAGTAGTGCTCATGAATTTTACAGTTGTGTCCTTTTAGATATTTTATGTAAAAAGTAGCTTTCAAATGGGAAAAAAAATGAAGAATTAAGTTCATGTCAATAACCATATACAGAGATATTAGGTATCACACCGTACTGATAAATAGAATAATAAAAGAATAAAACACTAAACTATGAAGGCACTGACATTTTCCCAGGCTTCGTGCCATCTCCTAGAAAACAAGCATAATAGGAATTCTATTTAAATGCAATTTTGCTTATATGTGTAATTGTAGCTGTACCCCTAGAGTCATGTTAAAGGCTAAGCTGATGTTTCTTTCAAATTATCCCGCTTGGACTCACAATCTGCTCTTTACAACCATCTTCAATATGTATTAGTACAGCTCATTAGACTGAAATTTAATATTGCAAACATCAGGTGGATTTCCAGAGCCTCTATTATCAACACAAGATGGATTGCTCACATATAGATCTTAGGCCAACTGGGCACAATTTAGATTCAATAAACTACCCATTCTTGAATTTGATTTATCTTTTCTACTATGCAAGTTTGCCCTTTCCAGCAAATGTACGCCGCTACAAGAGAATTTCACCAAAATGCCATAAAGACTTGGCTATTTTGAATAATAGTGTACAAACGGTCATTTTAATAACGGGAACAAAAAAATGACCTGCTCAGCTCTGTCATTCCAGAGATTTTATTCCAATAAGTCAAAGTGTAATCTGCAGCGGGGTGTAAGCCTGAAACGCTGCCAGAAGAAAACCAGAGCTTTCATCACTGACGGTGCACAAGATCTATGTGTGTGCGCTAAGTGACAGCACTTTGTAAAACAGGACCGAGCACTAAATGCAAAAGCATTCTTCTAACACTTTCATGGTGCCAGTCTTTACCGCCTAGGTCATTAGTTCTCAGCCATGTATTCTGTACAGCTCCATAACTCTGGATAGATTTTGTAATTAATATCATCGAAGGGGTTTTTCCAGACTACATAATTGATGACCTATCTTTAGGATAGGCCATCAGTAAAAGATCGGCAGAGGTCAGACACCCTGGTCCCCGACCCATCAGCAGTTGGAAGAAGCACATATACTGCAGCCTCTCCAGTACTTACCTAGCACAGCTCTGAATATGTCTATAGTGCTGTGCTTGGCATCGCAACTCAAACCTTCTCCTGCTGGGGCTTAACCCTCTAGATAATTGCCCCTAACTGCACCCAGATCCACTCCCCATTGCTTGAGTGACATTTCCCCCTGCACTCATTGTTTGGACTGCCCATGGTAAGTGTAGTACTTACTGGGTGGTTATCTATATCAAAGAGCAAGGCCAGGGCAAGAGAAGAAATAACACTTAAGCACACTTCAGCTAACTTGCATAAAAATAAAATGCTGATATTCATGAAAAAGTTGCAATCCAGAAAAAGAAAGGCATTTTTTGAAAGTATAGAAGCCGCCCTACCAGGTACCATCATTATTTTCATACCGATTTTCTTGCTGACAGATTCCCTTTAAATTCTGAAAATGTAATTGGTTCTTCCACTCATCAGCTAGTATTAGTAGCTAATACACAAAGAATTGAGTAGGAAGCAAACAGTTCTGTTGTCCATGCAGAGGCTAAACCAGTTTAAGTGCAGTTTAGCTGTCACTGAAGTAACCTGGTTTGGCCACTATACAGAGACCAGAGCTGCTGTCTGCTTCCTGCTCCATTCTCTGTGTTACAGGTGCCCAGAGTAACTGATCAGTAGGGGTCCTGGGTGTTGGACTGTCCCCAATCTCATACTGACGCTCTTTCCTAAAAATAGATTATCAATATTTTTAGCCCGGAAATCCCCTTTAATGCCACCAGATAGGAATTGGGTCATACAACAAAACTAGGGCTCCTTTATACTAAACAGATAACTGCAATAAAATATAATACACATACAATAATAGTGTTATTGTAATTCATCTTGTGATTATGTTACTATCACACTGGAATCAAGAGAAGAGTGAAATACTTGTCAAATAGGCTACTGGTAAGGCCCAAGTATGACCATGTTTTTGGTTGCAGCTACCCAGGTGTATAGGTAACACCTTCAGTGGATTGGGCTGTTTGATAGGTAAGCACTTTGCAATTACCTAAGGGTTTTCTTAAGGCATAACGGGTAAACTATGTGATCTGACAAACTCTCAATGCAGGATATTAGTGAATGAGCCTCTAGGTTAAAGGTCAAAGCTTTTAGATAGTGAACTATAATGAAAACAGATACAGTCTTCAGAGGTAAGTGGCTACTGGATGCTGGTGCTAGGAGGAGCGTTGTGAGACAGATACTCTATGTAACAGTGCATTACAGATAATCTTTACAGGAAACCAAATCTTTTTTTAACATAAAGTACAGTCATGGATGTTAAAACATAAGGGTGCGTACAAAACATGATCCAAGGCATAAGCGGTGTGAAATAAACTGAACAGTATACACACACGCACGTACTATATATATATATATATGCATTGTCTAGATTCTTTTTTCGTTGGACATACAAACACTGAAGAGAAAAAAAAATATTGAAATATTATAGAAATGAAATAATAACATATCAAACCCCAAAAGCAAAGCTTACAGTGCCAAGCAATAATTACCTAAAATTAAAGGCACTGTCAATGGTGATTTATTACGGACAATTTGCTTTTGAGCCACTAGATGGTGCAGTAAGAATAAAGCTTTAATAAACTAATCTCCGCACTAATAATCTAATAGTAACTGCAGGACATGCATTAGCGAGGGTTAATATAGGTCAACATACTGTTATATTCCTAATGAATATAATCAATATGATAAGTTATACATAAGTACTTTTTGCAAAAGCATTTTATATTACTACATGACCTGTTATTATAAAATTACCAGTGACCTAATATTGAACCCTTTGAATTCCTGCTTGAAAATATTCTACACAATTTTCACTATATGCACAAATTTGATGAGAATTTACACTTTTGTCTTTAAAACAGTGCCAGTAGATAAGAAGATCGCGGATATGTAGATATAGAAGGTAACTCACATATATGAAGAATGGAAATTGTAAAGTAAGAGAGAAAGGACTCACGTTTGGGTACTTTGTAGATGCAACTTAAAACTACATGCGCCTGATTTTTATTCAAATTAATTTTAAGAACTAGTAATCCATGAGCCGAAATTCATTAAGATTTGCAAATAAAGTTGGCTATAGCCTTAAAAACAAATTCGCCAACTCCTCTAAAACCTCCCGAAATAAGGTGTGTCCTGGAGGAGCTGTCAAATTTCCCATGTTGGGGCAACACAGTGGCTCAGTGGTTAGCACTGCAGTCTTGCAGCGCTGGAGTCCTGGGTTTGAATCCCGCCAGGAACAACATCTGCAAGGAGTTTGTATGTTCTCCCTGTGTTTGTGTGGATTTCCTCCCATTCTACAAAGACATACTGAAAGGAAAATAAATGTACATTGTGATCCCTATATGGGCCCACAATCTACATTCAAAAATAAATAAAGTCAAAATTTTCATGTTAAAAAAGTGACAGAGAAAAATATTAGTTATACGCTACAAACATCATATAAAACAGTTGCACAAGGTAAAAGGTGATAAACCCCCCCACACACAAAAAACAACTTAAAAAAAACAACATCTGTCTACACCAGCGGTTCTCAACCTGTGGGTCGCGACCACTGGTCTACACTGACATTATTCCTTACTGTGTGTGAACAGGTACATATAAAACACCATGAAGACTCAGAAAGTCCTCTTAAGACCACATACAGACTCAGAAAGCCTTAAGAGAAAGCAATAAACTCAACTTATTTTACTTCTTTTTTTAAGCAATATAAATTGAGGACTTAAAGATTCCCAGCCTGTCTACACGTCCATATTACAACTCTGTGCTGAAGTTATAAATTTAGAGCCAATAACAAGGTCAGATCCCAACCAGGGAGATCAATAATACCAATCTTATGGCTTTCTTTGAGAAAGGTCTAAGGGATCTCAGAAAACAGACAAAATCCAGGCCTTGGCAGTAATTATACAGCTACTGAACGGACGCATTATACAACTGTGTACATGAGAACTTCTCATCCACTAAACATATTTTCTGTAATCTTTTTCTTTCTTTTATGATAAAACATATAGAAAGAATACAATTATTTATAATAGTTTTACACTGGTGGTTACTACAGCACATATAGGAACAGGATATCCTCCTCCTTTCAGGTGTTCAGACCGAATAGTAGGGTGGTCTCAAAATGAAGGACTGACAGACCTATTGTACCGCTGGGCACAAGATGGGCAAGATCACACCACTGACTGGCAGAGGATAGGAATGGCGCAGTATGTACTGTACATACTAATACTAGCTAAGATTTACACCATGACTCTCCAGTGTTAGTTACGCAAACTGTCACAGTGGTTGATGCTGGATGATAAATGTGATGTCTAAGTTTATATTACCTGTTAGATGGCTTTCTTTGCACCATTTGCTTCTTTTTAAGACTCTGTTGCATCTTAAAACTTAACCCTTTATTGCTGAGTCATACTTAATTTTGGATAAGATAAGAAAATGAGTCTACAACACATTAAATGTGGGCCAGTTTTTTAGGCACAAATTAAGGCTGTATTCACACAGAGGAATATTTGCAGATTTGTGGGTGGATTTCACCCCCGAATACAGAGCAGATTCCTCCCAGAATACACCGCCCGTTGTTTTCATTGGGAGGCAGAGGTCGCAGCAGTATGCAAAAACAGAAACGTCCTGCTCAATTTTGCCGAAGATATCGCGGCTAATTTAGCCATGGTGTCCGCGGCTCGAGACTCCCTCCTGATTAGGCCCATTCATCCGGAATACACTGCATCAGCATCCCGACTGTGGCAAAAATGCCGGTGGTAGAAAATGAAGAGGAATTCCTTAAGTTACTTCTGGTGCATTTAATTTGGTAAATATGTCCCATGGCCTCTATTTGTTGAAGGATAGTCCATAGTCCCTGTTCCTCTTTGCTCTCCATGTCCCTTATCTAAATCTGATATGCTTATTTACAATTATAAATGCACTATAAAGTTAAAGCATATCTCTAGTATATATACATCACATTTCATCAGGGCTGCATGGTGGCTCAGTGGTTAGTATGGTTGCCTTGTAGCCCTGAGGTCCTGGATTCAAATCCTTTAATGGATTTATGCATTTTTGAAACAGGTTTTATAGTTAAACATGTTTCTGCTAATACAGGGGTAGGGAACCTTGGCTCTCCAGCTGTGGTAAAACTACAACTCCCAGCATGCATGTCTGCTCTGCTGTTCTTGGAACTACCATTGAAGTGAATGAAGCATGTTGGGAGTTGTAGTTTCCCAGCAGCTGGAGAGCCAAAGGTTCCTTACCCCTGTGCTAATACGTAAATCATCTACTCAAGAAGATAGATATTGATAAAAAGAAAACACAAATAATACAATGAACTGTATCAGGGTTCAGCAATCTTTGGCACCCCAGCAGCTGTGAAACTAGAACTCCCAGCATGCTCCAGAGCAGGTATGCATGCTGGGAATTGTAGTTTCACAACCAATGGAATACCAAAGATTGCCTACCAGTGAACTATACATTTCTCTCACACACCATCTGAAAGTTGGGAGGTTTGTGAAAAGTTCTGTTCACACTATTGCAACTGTAGTCCTTTGTATTCTAAACACTCTCTGCCACATAGTTACATAGTAGATGAGGTTGGATAAAGACATTAGTCCATCAAGTCCAACCTATAACCCTACAATCCCTACAGTGTTGATCCAGGGGAAGGCAAAAAACCCCATGAGGCTCATGCCAATTGCCCTATTTCAGGGGAAAAAATTCCTTCCTGACTCCAAATCTGGCAGTCAGTATAAAAACCCTGGATCAACGTGTCCTTAAAATCTATGGTGGAGCGCAGTACTTGAGACTATACGTGGCCATAGGACTTTCTCATCCCCCCAATCATGAGACTATATGGGACTACTTCATCCCGACTAACTTCTTTCAGTGTTGCGGTCATACACATCTTGCTACAATGCCTATATGATAAATACCATATGGATACATAGGTCTCCAATGGAATCTCCCCCCTCCAAAAAAGATACCACTACTAAAATTAAGTAAAGGGAGTATTACTGACAGATCTTGGTACATTGGGAACCAGATTAAATTAATACATAAAATATTATATACAGAAATTTATACACACAATTATGCACTCTTCTTAGCTCTCCCTGGAGCAGATGTAAATATGTTGCGAATATTTAGTGAAGAGCGTTCCTCCTGCTCAGCAGTAGTAACAAGACTTTCACACACCATCAGCATCATAAAAAACATCCAAATCCGAGGCTGTAAAATTAGGACAGATTAATGTTGCTTTTAATTGATACCCGCTGAGTTTCTAGTGGTAATCTATGCTGCGATTGCTCTTTTAGCTACCCAGGCAGGGAAGTAAGAAAACAAAACAGACTCTTATTATTAGGCGTTGTAATTACAAACATCCATCTCCACATTATCATGTAATCACCAAACTGGAGGAAGGCTTAAAAGGCTGCCTTGTCTGCCCATAATAAAGCCAATGCTTTGGAATCTGATGCTAAATTACCAATATTAAAAGTAGGTCTCTTTCTGCAGCGCAAAACGCAGAAAACAGAACCAGATCTCCCCTTGCTCTAAATAGGTTAAATAATAAAACAAACATCTCTGGAGAAAGCGCCGCGTACATCGCCTCGCAAGAATATTAACATTCCAGTCATAGAAGCCTAAAAGAGAAAAAGCCAGCTCAAAAGGGACAACGTTAGAGCGCAAAGGTAAAAAAAAAAAACATAATAGAAAAAAAAATAAAAGTATAATAAAAAAAAAAAAAAGGGGGGGGGGGGAATTGACAGATAAAACTCGGTAGCAGCAAGCAGGGCCAGCCTCCCCACAGACTATCGGCGTCCCGGTTACTGCCTACTGTATTAAGACTGCCTTTCTCATCACTTAATGCTTATTTTCATCACTTTGCTTAAAATATTGATAATCAATTAGGGCTACGTCTGTTTTGCCATAGAATCTGTGTCACAGTCTATCAGACTGTCAGGACCAATTCAATCCTCATTCAAAGTTAATTTTTTCTTCATAAATCTGCCTTTGGAGAAGTCATTAGGCGAAGAACATAGCCGGAGGTGCAATCACCTATTCTCTTTCATTAGTGGCAGGCAGAGAAGGTGAGGGAGATTATTAGAACTTTGGAATGATCACAAAGCAGCGTGCTGCCTGTCAGATCCCCCAAACATTTAATTCATCTCGCCAACACACCAGCATTCGATGCCAGGCGCTTTAAATGGACATTATTCATGAACAGCTGCGACATGCTGAATATTCCGAAAACTCTGGATACAAAAAAAAAAAATAAAGATGCAAAAAAAAAGTCCTCTTTGAATAAAGAATTAATGTCATGGTGATATGATTAAGAAAGTTTTGCCAATTTCCTTGCAAAGCGTATAAACAGGTAAATAGAAAAATATCGCCGATCGGATAGGCGTCATTTAGTCAGAATATAAAATATGCCTTTTTATGCTTGGGTTAAATCTGTTTAACAGCAAGGAAATGAGTCCCTTTTCCCCTTCTTTTAAATGATTCAATAATTAGTTCCTTTTATTATGTACTTGACATGTCTCTCAAAAGGCTGCTAAATGAGCTGACATATTTCACTTCAATGTGCTGCCATATTAGATTACACTGGGTTTCACTTATAGCAGATAATGAGCTGCCGAGGACACAATAGATTTTCCTAGGAAAACATTGCAAGCTAAACAGGTATAATGGACACGGCGAGTAGTTTGTGGTCGTTATTGGTAATCTGCAGGGAGCGAGAAAGTAGAGAAGAACGGTTAATGGAAAATGGCAAGCCGAGGAAGTGTAAACAAAATAATATGTAAAGAATCATTACCGTTTCCATAAGTATACAGCGATGGAACGACAATGCACTTTACAACAATTCGCCGACAATTTAGAATAGTTTCACAGTTGTATGTTAGCATATGGTCAAAATGGAGATATTAAACTGACCTTCATTCAGTGGTAAGGTCCCAAAGCAAAATCTGTAACAGGGTCCTCACACCTGCCATTTGTCACTTATTATACTGAGGCCTTCTTATGGTAAAGGATTCCTTAAAGTGGTTTTCCCATTTAAGTGTTGTATCTGTTCTTGTCTCTGCTTTCAGGTTTTGGTGACAAGTTAGTGGGCATGCTTAGCCTATGTTATGTATAAGTCAGGTCACAAGCGTGCTTTTGATACTTGGACTAAACTGCACACTGTCATCTCTGGATTTTTATACTAGCACACTGTTCTACCCTTATCAGGGCTCAGCAGCTAGGTGTACTTTACAGAGCTGACACACTGGCTCCATTAGCAGTCAGTCACAATGAAGATAAGACAACAGAAATTGGTCGGGAACAGGGATTGATATCACAAGCCCAGCCACTGCTACTAGATTGCAGAGGTGGTCGAAAACCAAGGCAAGGGACTGTATACACACAGGAAAGGACATATTCAGCAGTATCTGGTAAATGAAGCAAAATAGATAAAGCTATGTATAGGGTAAAACATTTCAGTTCCTGGAGATGGGAATATCCCTTTGAGGATGAAAAATAGCTTTACGCTGATCAAAATGGACTAATTCAAACAAAATGTTCATTGCTGATTATACAACATAAATTTTGAATCATAATGGGAAAATCTGGGGAAAAAAAGCCAGAAAACAGCCACTGCAGTTTTCATAGAAAGAAAGCAAACAAAACCCTTTCCACTATGACAGTGCAATATTTGGACACTTTGTTATTTACCACAGAGCTAAAACACCATAACTAAATACAGACTATATGGAAGCATTGTGAACTTCTCATTGTGTGGAACCCATATTAACCATAGGGCGGTTTTCACTGTTTCGGGACCAGACACATTTTTTTGTTTTTTTGGAGACATGCACTCTCGATGTTCCCTTCTTCTGCAGCTGATCATCACATGCAACTGTACATCTCTGTAGAACACCCTTGCAAATATATATACACACACACGTATATATATCAAAAAATTCATGGGAACCTTCTCTTCAGTTGGGTCTTGTGATCTCATTCTGAACCTACATGTCAACTGGTTTAAGCTCAGTCTAAATATCGGACTCTTGGACTTTTTGGCTATTTCACACAGTGAGCACATAAACTTCTTTCACAAGATACTAAAAGGATGATTCGACACTTCTTGCCATATAATTATCTTAGCCCTCTGATGATATCTTTATAATTTCTTAGATTATGAGAAAGATCAGGACAAGGATAATGTCACTGTCGTAAAGCACAAAAATGTGGTCCTGTCCAGTCCAGCAAATGCTGGTCCTTGCCACATGTAACTGCTGAGGCCAATCAGTGACCTCAGTAGCCGAAGGAAAGGGACCAGTAACGTATGTAAGTGAGGCCACCGGTTGCACTGATTGGCCCCAGCGGTCACGTGGTGAGGATCCAGCTGGATCGGAGAGTGGCGACAATGGTCTGACTGAGACAGGAGAGTATCATTTTTAAAAATTTTTTAATACGTTTCCCCTTCCCCAGACTCCTCCAGGAATTACAAAATTTGTGGACAACCTCTTTAACCATAAGTGGGTCTCAACCATAAGACTGTACCAGAAAAATGGAACTCCATTTTCAAGTACTCAACATTAGGGACTTCTGAGTCGGAAGAGGGACGCAATTGTTAAAGCTTAGAGTTGCGACATAAAGGCTACCTTGCCCTGGCAGTATGTCCCCCATGGGCAGCTATTCATTTTAGCGTTAGTTTTGTGCACTTCTTCATTTCTCCTCTGGCAGTACAGCAGGGTCCCCCAGTATAGTCCCCCAGTACAGTCCCCCAGTACAGCCCATTACAGAAATAGTATAGCTTATTTTTGGTGAATCTCAGTAACAAAAAGGAAAATAAATAAGAAATAAGATTGATGCCAAAGTTTCTATACATTTGGTGAGCTCAAAGAGGATATAAAATACATCTGAAACACAAACCTCTTTGATTTTATGAAGAGTAATTCCATCGGTGTGTTTCATAACGTATTTTCCTTTACTTACTGTGAGCATGGAAAACACACAGAGCACAGGAAATTAAAATCTATTTATGTTATTTCACATTTATTTTAAAGGAAACTATTTTGGAAATCCTCACTGAGCCACTTGGCAAAGACAATCCTGCGTGATTAAGGTGTTAACAATTTGACAGTCTATATAAGTGTTTAGGAACCCCCAGGGTTCCCTGGCAGATAGCTTGACTTTAAGTGCCGGGAATGGCAGGTTGAGCTTCAGCTCATTCAGAGATGCTTGGCATGGGGTGGACAAAACATTCTACAAGTCTCAGCCATTTAACGCTTTCTCTGATCGTGCGGAGATGAGTGTGAAGCTCATTGTGGTAAATTTGGCTCAATGTTTAGTATATTATATAGGAGTAACAATGGGAAGTATAAGTGTTGTGCGTGCAATAAGGTTGAGAGCCCATTTTACTGACCAATTCGGATTAATAGACGTTTAGGATTGGAAAACAATTTTTCAACAACTGAAATTGCTGTGTCTCTCTGGTCTGCACAAACACTTCAGGACTTACAAACTACAACATACTGTTCACAACAATGTTATAAGTGGTGGGATTTTGCTAAGGCTCAGTTCACATTGGTCATGTTTAGTTTAGTTGAAATTGATTTGATCATAAATCAGCCAAGATGATGTTCAGTGGTGAATAGGAAGAGTTGGAAACCAAGCCACAGACTTGGAAGTGAACCTCATTACACTGCTTGCTATGTATTATAATGCATAGAAGAATTTTTTATATTTACAAAATTGATTTTAAGGCAAAAATACATGCATTTCAGTAAAAAAAAAAAAAAAAAAAGCCTTTTATAGACACGTTAATAACCTTTAAAAGAATCAGGGTTTGTTGCCATATTTCTGTCAGTGGTGAGAGAGGGTCCTAGTGAAGATCTGACTAGTAGAGTCTCCATGTTTATTAAAATAATAATAAAAGTGTACAAAATGGCTATCACCACATAGGTGAGTATGCATCAGGCCTCACATGACGTACTGAAGAGGTTCCTCTAATGCTTTATATGCAGTAGAAAGGGATGCCGCTTTTTATTACATAGGATGGATGTTCAGCCCTTGTTGGTCTGCTTACTAAGCTACAAGAGATGGTCCCCTATAGGGCTGTAATGGTAAGCGCTATATACTCTTGTTCTTGGGAAAACGCACTTTCACTGTAGAACCACTTCTAGTCTGTATTTACAACTGTATGCTACTACATGTGCTGCTATACTGATTGAACACGTGTGCACCAGATTCATATCACACATGGATATTTTCTGTACTGCATATGGGTATGGTAAAAAAGGTCCATGTGTGATTCTTATGCTTACTGTGTAGTGCAGCGGTTCTCAACCTGTGGGTCGAGACCCCGGCGGGGGTCGAACGACCAAAACACAGAGGTCGCCTAAAGCCATCGGAAAAGACATATTTCCGATGGCTTTAGCAGCTGAGAAGCCGCGCTTTCCTTTTGCAGCAGGGTAGATCCTAGTTTAGACCGCCAGGCTTGTTTTTTTTGCGTGAGCGGCAGGGAGGGGGGTGCCGTGACAATCGTGGCAAGCGTGTTTTGACCCGAGAGTGATGCGGCTCCCCGCGTCACTCTCAGTGCCTAAATCCGCTATAGATCCGCTATAACGCCCCCTTTGTGAACTAGCCCTTACAGTTATGAAGTAGCCACCAAAATTATTTTTTGGTTTGGGGTCACCACAACATGAGGAACTGTATTGCGGGATCACGGCATTAGAAAGGTTGAGAACCACTGGTGTAGTGTATGCAACAGGCGGCTAAAGCGTTGGGTTTCACTAAAGGGTTAAATAGTACATTCTGGAACTAGAGATTACAATTATTAATTAACTATGCATATTACTTCAGCCACAACAAGCCAAATAAGTATACTTTTTATATTTCTTTCTAATAATTTTTATCGACCTTTACCAGGAGACTTTATATTAGAAGTTTGTAATGACGACAACAACAAACAGCAACCGGCTCTGATAATGAGGTTCGTGCTGTATTCACACCTGCAACTGTGTGTCCATTCTTCTGGTCTGTCAGAAGACAACAGACAGGAGGACCATGAAAGTGCTGGACATATACAGAGACCAATGGACCCTGTGAGGGAGACTCCAATGCAGATGTGAATGAAGACTTACTTTTTGGCAATTTACAACTCATAGGGAAGTTTCATTAGATCGGAAAATCCTTTTTAGTTGTAGAGGAAGTGTCAGGAAGCAAAATGAATATATATATACTGATATGTAGTCCAACAGGAACACAACTTTCCATCATTGCACCCACCACTTATTTCCCATCATCCTCTGGACGTTTTACATATAGTGTGGTTACCTCTATAACTCAGCCTCCTGTCTGCTGCTCATCTGACACCCTCTTGAATTTTAGATTAAACCCTGCTTTCAATTCCCCTATGCTATCAAGCCCATATTGCCTCAGCAGAGCATCATATTATCAGCTACAGCCAGTACCATCTTTACCCTGCGGGAAGATAGCGAGATTATCCTTCCCTGACAAGAAAAAGAACAGACAAGAAAATAACATATGGGAAGCCTTAAAGGGAGTCTGTCATAACAATATGGCAAATCAAGCCCATCCCTGCAGACAGATAGGTTAGGTTCACCGGAATCTCCATGTGAATCAGGGCCTTCATTGCTGAGATATTGCCTTTTTGTCAATATGCAAATGAGCTCTTTAAAGCAATGAGGGTTTTGCCATTGCTCCGTATCTCAGCCCCAGAAGTACTGATTCACAAGAGAAAACCACTGTTTAAATCAGACGACCTTTTTCTATCTGCAGCGCTGGTTTGATATGCTGGATTCTGGTCACAGGCGCTGTTCGTGGCAAGATCGACCAGGGAGCTTCTCTTTTCCACGGGAGGCAGATTCCGAGAGAAATCTGCGCCCCCAAATCTATGGCAAATTCCTCTGTGTGAACATACCCTTATAGAACACATGGGGAATTTTAGTTTTCAGTGCAGCTTTTCTTTGAATGTGATAATAGTGAACGTGTGAACAAAGTAAGGTAGCCATAAACATATAACAGCAATAACAAGTATCACATGCGTGCCAGTTTCTAGACTCTACGCCTGACTTACTCTAGAATAGAACAAGAAGAGATTACAACAGCACATAAATAAAAAATAAAGCTTTTCCAAGATAAACCTGCAACATGATGCACTAATGAAGCGGACTATGTTGATCCGTGTTGACAAGAGCATATTTAACCCCTAATGTTTGATCAGGACATATTTGCCATAGTAAATTAGCCTTAATATTTTATGACATACTAACTAGTCAGCAAGAGCTGCTACATATACGTAACCAAGGATATCCATCTAGCTGCAGTTCTCCGCGTGCACGCCTGCTCTGACAAGGTGATGCTATTCCCTAATACACTTTTTTAAACAATTAAACAAAGCTGCCAAATAGATCTAACATGTAACTAGAAAAAGCAAGGGGGAAAAAAATTGCAGCATTCATTGCCATTTTAGGACCAAAGTCAGCCTAATAGAGCCCCGTCAGCCTGGATGTGTCTCAGAGAATAAATATACACGGCTGTGTCTTCAAACACATTCAAATGATATTAAAATGACTCCTGTCACTCTCCTGCCAACATTATTCTAGTGAGAGCCATGAAAGCACATCCCTGCTCTACCGGCACTGAGGAGGGATCATTAAACAGACATGACTGGTACACTGGAACGGGGCACAGGTCAAAAGAACGCAACGCTACAAGCTGCTAATTAAAGAACAATATTGTGTGTGTTGGGTAAATGTTTCCTGCATACATATTTTGTATATCTGTCCTATATATCGAAAGGATGGCTCCACTGAAATCCTCCTAGTGGTGAAGACACATTTGGATAGTGTAAGAATCATTGCAGTATTTATAGAATTAAAGGCCACAAATGCCAATTTAATTTTGATATATCTTTTTTATTACTTTTGTAGTATAATACAAAGAGAAAGGGAACAATTAGTTAAATCAGTATTGCCATTGCTTGTGACCTGGAAATCAGTTTACACATATCTATATGTGAATATTCATGGTAGACTCATGAACGAGGTAAAAGCTATCAGTGTACTGGGCTTTCTGCAGTAAATGTCCCCCAACCCTTTGTCTCTGCTCTTGAGTGACGGACCCAAGGTACAGCACAGGGAAGCGTTTGGGGATCAGTTACCGGACAGGTTAAAGGGAGCCTGTCAGTTGTTTTTTTCCACTCTACAATGGCTCCAGAACATGTAGCAGCATGTAATGACCTTTCCTATGGTGTCCCTCACTAAGCTTTCTGTTGCTAAAAAGACAAGCTATGTGCTTTTAACCCTTAAGTACTATCATGGTCCCTATCATACACCACTATCATACACATATCATTATGATAGACACCATGATAGTACTTAAGGGTTAAAATCTTAGATCAGTATATGCAGATTTAACTTGGAGGACCTTTCACCACCTCAAGGTCTTAGTATAAGGTAATAGGCGCCACTCCACCGATTCCAGCACAATTGGAGTTTTCTCTCTAGCCCTCACCATTCCCGAGCATAAAGTGCAGTCAGTTTTGGTGTCTGATGTGTTATTTAAGCTCTGTATTGTCAGAAGGGCAGTGTCAGGCAGGGGGTGTGATTCAGAGCTCCAATCAGAGGTGGCCAGTGACAAAGTTCAGAATCACACCTTTCCTCCGTTTCAGCAACGTGGGGCTTTGGCCTTACACTCCTTTCAGCAAATGAAGACTTATAAATTTCAAGAATAAAATGACAGATGGAAACTTTACCATGTTTGGGGCAATAAACCGGATGAAAATAATAACATGCTACTGGTAGAGAGGCCCAAAAAGGGTACATTTTAAATACGAACGAGAACATCTGTAGTATAACTACATGGTTTGACAACTTTGCAAAACAAGTTAAAATACATTAGTAACTAGTTCTGACGCTTTTATTAAGTCAATCAAACCATCCTCTTCCAAATTTGCACTGGAGTATTTCAATTTCTAAGTCAGTTCCAGTAAATTCTCTGGACATACAGGCCTCAGCTGTTTGGTTGGATGTGCTCCACAAACCTTTCACCCTTGTTTTTGCACAAAGTTGAAAATTAAAAAAAAAAAATCCAATGGTTTCTTTTGTGTTTAGAGAACAATGAGCCTTTATGTATATTATACGACAATAAACACAATTCCAAATACTAATGTAAACAACAAAGTCCTTAAAGGGTAGTTGTCAAAATATATGATTTTAGACTAGTACATCCAAGAAATGCTCTATTAAATGCATGTATCTGGTCCTACAGTATTCACTGAGAGTCCAGAAAATAGACAAATTCATGATGTGTTACATTCATTGACAAAAAAAAATACCGCAACCACCCATCAAATTACTGCAAAACTCGCCATTCAGGTATGTCTCAAGCAAATATGTAAATAATTAAAGGTGTGGTCGGATTAGGTCTTGCAACCAGAGTGTGTACAAGTGCTTTTCAATAATAAAGACTCCCAGAGGCTTATTTTAGGTAGTGTACCTCTTGATGAGAGATTGCGGACTGCTAGACATGCCTCTGTTGCACTGGAAGACTTCTCCCATTTGAAAGACTGATGCTAGGTTCACACTAGCGTATGGCTTTCCGTTCTTCAGGTCCACTTGGAGAGCTGAAGAAAGGAAACCAAATCTACTTACCCGCGGAACCCACAGACCCTATAGACTATAATGGGGTCCACTGGCTTTCCGCCTGAAAATTTTTTCAAGCGGATTCGGGGATGGAAACCTCGAATGGAGTTCGAATGTTGGTGTAAATCCAGCCTTAGAGGGTGCGTCTTTGGATAGAGAGAAGCAGGATGCCTGTTTTGATGAACTGCCTGCCATCTAGGCTGTTCTGAAGTAGTAGTTACATAAGGGCATGTACACAAGGCAAACAAGCCCACCCAGATCACCTACTTGTGCTTACCAGCTGCAACAGTATCCATGCTTGCTACCCAAATGTGTAATGAGAGATGGCAACACAAGTCTCTGCCCAGTCCATTTCCAGGTACTAAGCAGAAGGAAATTTGTTGTAAGGCACCCATTATGTGCCCTCTTATTGACAGTCAGACTTTGTTACCTTTGTTTTCAGTGGTGTTGTGTGAGAAATTTGGACTGCTATGAAATAGAATCATATGATCTTTAGCAATGAATCTAGGTTCTGTTTGGCACCCAACAATGGTCAAGTTCAAGCATGGAGACTTGTGGTGAGCACTTAATTCCTGCCTTTGCTATAGAGCAATACACTGCCCTAGTTACTGTTGTGATGTCCTGGGGAGCCACTACATACGACATTCGGTCACACATATTAGTGAAACGATGGACGGTAATATGTGCAGGACATCCTGTGGCCATATGTGTTGCCTCTCATGGCAGGGTTTCCTACTCGCATGTTTTAGCAGAATAACGCTCACACACAGGAAAGGTTTCCCACTAGAGATGAGCGAGTACTATTCGAAACTCCCGTGTCGAATAACACGCACCCATAGGAATGAATGGACGCAGACGGCAAGCAGGGGGTTAAGCGGCCGGCCGCTTTCATTCATTCCTATGGGTGCGTGCTATTAGAAACGGCTGTTTCAAATAGTACTCGCTCGTCTCTATTTCTCACCAATACTGCAACACTTCCTTGACCTGCGCGCTCACAAGATTTATCGTCAATTGAGCATTTATGAAGCCAGCTGAAAACTCAGCTCCAGCAACCTACAAGTGTGCAGGATCTACAGGCTTAACTTCAACAAAAGTGGGCAAGTGTGCCACAGAATACCATAGGGAACCTGTATGCCTTCATACCCAACCCTATTTCATCTAGTATGCAGACTACAGGTGGCCCAACAGGATACTGGAGCTTTTTTTAATTTGTACAGTTTTCCCCAATAAAAATCTTTTAGCTCTAGTATTGCGATCATTTATGTACAGACGTAGCGCTCTTTGACTTTCTGCTTTATGATAACGTTCTGTGCTGTGATATCGTATCTCAGAAGAAAAGAAAAGCCATTGAAAGTACAATAAAAAAAAATCCACAGTACCAGTGTTGTTAATGCAATGAGTCATGTTAATTTTTGCTACATCTGTGTATCACCAATATATTCATACATATAAATCTTAATTCAATTCCAACAACTCATTCCATGTTATTTATTTATTCTTTTAATAAATGTATCTTTCACAAGATCTATAGGACGTTCAGGAGTCCAGAAACATCCCTTAAATTTGAACTTTAATAGGCAATAGATCCATGCAAATGTAACTAAGAAAGAACTTTAGTCATGTAAAGGGGCTGTCTCTCCATGATAGCTTCTATCCATAATAGAATAGATGATGGAGATTATCATGACAATGGTGACCAAAATGGACAGCCATTGTAATGCTACATTGTTTCTGCAGCAGCTTTACCAGTGATAACAGCCTATCCATACCTCCCAAATGTCCTGGATCTGGTGGATGGTATGCCCAAATAACATTACTGCATCCTCAGGAGGAAGATAGAGCTGAATACAATGGTGAAGTTAAAGATTTCTTGGTTTACCATTCACCCTGTGGCAATGATGACAATGAGCATCCATCATTCCCAGAGTGAGAGACTGCACACATGGGAGAACACTTGCTCTGTAGTAAGGGGGCTAGCTGAGCATTACACTTCTATTTTTGCTTCTGTGAGGTGGCACTAAGAGCGCATTACACTGTTAGGGCTCAGTTACGCTAGGATCACACCAGACTTGGTGTTTCCATTCCGCCTGGGGAACCTACGAACAAAAACCTAATCAGCTTAAAAAAGGGTTAACTGTGGAAAACAGCTGACCCCATAGGCTACAATGGGGTCCGCCAGATTTCCGCCTGAAAAGTGCAAAGAGAAAAATCCTGTTGGCAGCGGAATGAAGAATGGAATCCCCAAGCGGAGATAAGGCGCAGGTGTGAACCTAGGATAAATTGGCATTATAATGCATCAGACATTTTGCTGTGTAAGGGCACTAAGGAAGTATTAAATGGTGTGATGGAACTACTGGGACATTATACTATTTTGGTGACATTAAACGGACATTATATGATAATATACCATGTAGGGGACATTATCCTGTGTGGGAGGATCTAAGGTGGGCATTATACCATTTGAGGTGCACTAAGGGGCATTATACTATGTGAGGGCACTACGGGTTCATTATACTGTGTGTGGAAGGGTTAACGGGGATTATACCTTATGAGGGCACTATGAGGGGCATTATGCTGAGAGAGGCCACTAGCAGGTTGATATTTTGTGGGGAGAACTAAGAAGGCATCACAACTGTGTGTTCCAAAAAGAAGGCCATTAATACTGTGTGAGAGCAGGGAATAGTCACGATCAAAGAGGACATGGATGGAGTTTGGTGGAGTTAGGGGTGGTTTAACACACAAAACATTCCTAGGCGTGAAACATGTTCAACAGTTGTCCTCTGAAAGTCGGGAGGTATGATTAATCCCTGGGTGTTAGAGAAGCTGGACCCATAGCTGCAATGTGCCAATATTTTTTTTTTTTTTTTTAAAGAATTTATCTTTAAAGCTGCATTGTTTTCTTTATTCAAGATTTATAAACCAATGATTAGGGGTAAATAATCCAATATACCTATTAAATCTCATGTATGGATAGTAATACAGAATCGGTGTTTATTGGGAATTCAATGGAATACATCATGTATCAACAGGAGAAGAGCCCAGATGTTCGCTGGAATTATTACACGTGACTGTTGACGTTTTTGGATTTGGTTGATGGCACATAAAAAAAATTCACATGACAGCTTGTCAGCAAAGCTGAAAGACTCCACCGTGAACCTGGTAACAGAATGAAAGACTTTCATCTGCCATTTTAAAAATGTCAAACATGTCTAGATCAAGCAGGATTCTTATAAGCAGCGGCATCATGGACACATGCATTAAGTAGAAAACTGCTAAGCACTCCTGTACCTTTGGGCCAATCCATTTAGACTTTCCAACATAGATAGATTACAATCTATTGTCAGAAATATATAATTATGTTTGCAGAGTGTTCTTTAAAACAAAAAAAAATCTATACATACAAAAATACATAATTTGTTTGTAAAATTTCTTTCTTTTTTTTTTTTTTTAAACTATGTCCACCCATTCCAAAGATATGGCCCCCAGTTAATCATATGTAACTCTTATTCTCCAAGGGGGTGGTTAACTTTTGCATTCATTAGAGAAAATGTCCACAAATTCCTGATAGAACAGACCACATTTTCACTGAGGATACCAGGAAAATATTATTCTATGTTAATGTGATTGAACAGTAAGATTCTGGCAGCACCTTGATATTTTCTATGATACCACCATCAGACATCAGTAGAGATCAGAGTCTAAAAACAAAAGCATTACAGGACCCAGGTTACACACTTGAAAGCCAAAGTTTTTCCTTCTAACCACTTACATACCAAGTTATGTCTTATTGTTGCCAGTTTTTCTGTCTTGCAATGATGTCCCAAATGTAGAGTTAAGCCGATCTTGAGATTTCAGGATCGATTTTAAAATAACGATTTCCAATCATTTTCCAGCCGATCCTGATCGTGAAATTTGCTCGATCGCCAATCGGATCTGATCCCAATTGCTCAACCCTACCAAAATGGATTATGCTTATTTTATATTCTATACTTTTCTCAAACTAGTTAGAGCTTAGTTATTTTTATAATATGCTGTAGGAAATGTTATTACTAGTCATATAAGTGTGACTATGATCTGTGTACACTGTTCTCTAATGTGAAAACACATGGTGACAGCACACAGAAGTTTTTAACATCAGAAATCGTTGCAAACTTGATTTAAGATTAGGGATCAGGGACGGTAAATGTTAAAAACTTAAGTAAAGGAATATATATATATATATATATATATATATATATATATATATATATAACAAAATAGTTTTATGGTTTTCAGCAATGACATATTTTATTTTTTTCCTAATAGCAAGCAATAACAAACCTCTGTGAGCATGCTAAACCCTTTATGAAACATTTATAATCCCTGACACTAAATACTTGAGAGTCCAAGTTACATGTCTTCATTTAAGATGACCAACCAAACATCGGCAGAATTGTTTTCCAGCTTTAGAAGCTATTCCAGAAATGCAGTGGCGTGTCTGTCTTGTTTCTCTGATAAGCTAGAAAGAATCAGCATCCCACAGCGGCCTTGACTCTCTGGATAAGGGGCATTGAACAGGCAAGACACTTTGGGGTCACCAGGTTTATCTTGCAATGTGCCCTGTATCTTAATAGGATTTTATTTTCTATTAAATTAAAATTAACATATTTAACACAGAGACCGACAATATTAGAAACTGGGTAACCCCTCTACATGACTCCTACTGTAGGTTTAATGCACAATTCGACAACACAATGTTGCTGTGAGGTAATGCATTGCTTTGTGTTGCTTTCAGCTGTACAAGAAGTATCAATCGTAGAAAGTCTGTCGAACCAAGAAATGTGGTGGAGCAACCAGTGGCAAAAGTGTCAAATAATTTTAGTGATAGAGCATCTTAGGACCATCTTAGTTGAAAATACAAAAATATCATGCAAAAAAGCTAGTAAACTAACTGAACAGTGAATATACCCTTACTACTTTAGGAAATACTTAAAAACATTGATTTATCATTGAAAGATTATGAATGATAATCTGTTTTCCCTTAGCCCAAACAGTAGCACAACTGGGGTATTCCTGCCCCTATGAGCTGTTAGGACAGGTGCAATTTTTAATTACCTAACAGCTCTGACCTATAAGAGGCCGGAAGACCTGCTCCCCCTTGTGTTAGTAGCAAGTATAACATATAGAGTACAAATTATACAAATAGTACAAATAGTACAGCATAGGGAGGGAGCCTTGTGCTGCTGTTTGGGCTAAGGGAAAACAGATCATCATTCATAATCTTTCATTCCCCCTACGCCCAACAGCAGCACAACTGGGGATTTAGCAAGTATAGCTCTACCCTAGGGTGGGTGATCCTGGCAGGCTGATGCCAACACAGAGAGTCCAAACGCTGTAGAATCCAACGTACACCAATTCAGTCTATAATGTTTGGCGAATGTTAGATGCGAACTCCAGGAAGCAGCGGCACATATCTGCTTTAAAGAAAGGGACCGCCTTTTGGCCCAAGATGTTGCCACTGCTTGGGTGGCATGGGTACGGACAAAGTCTGGTACCAGGAGGTCCTGAGCATGTAGAGAGCAGATGATGGCTTCCTTGATCCATCTTGACAGGGTTGGTTTTGATGCTTTGGTGCCTCTGTTGTGGCCAAACACGTTGAATAGTAGATTTTCTGATTTCCGGAAGGGCGCGGTGCGCTCCAGGTAAATACGTAATGCTCTCACCAAATCCAGACTGTGCATCTTCTCTTCCCACTCAGAGGTGGGAGAGGGAAAAAAGGCCGGTAAGACAATTACCTGGTTGATATTCTGAAGAGTGGGTACCTTTGGCAAGAATCCTGGGACGAACCTCAGCTGTACTCTGTGTGGAAAGAAGGTTAGAAAGGGTTCGGAGGCCGTTAGGGCTTGTAGCTCACCAACCCTTTTGGTGGAGGTTATTGCCAACAGGAAAGTCACTTTGTATGATAGGTACTTCCAATCCACATCAGATAGGGGTTCAAAGGGAGGAGCACAGAGCCCCTGTAGAACCGCAGCTAGGTCCCAGGTAGGGACAGGAGGCTGCACCTGGGGGCGGAGTCTTGTAGCCCCTCTTAGGAATTGTTTGATCAGAGGATCTTGTGATAACCTGGTCTCCAGGAGAGCAGACAGAGCTGAAACTTGGACCTTCAGTGTAGCGGATGCTAACCCCCTTTCCAGGCCGTCTTGTAGGAACTCCAAGACTTAATCTCTGTTGAGGTCGCGCTGGTTACTTGTACACCAATTCTGGAATATCCGAGCAATCCTCTGGTAGCTCTGGTTAGTTGACTCTGCTCTTGAATGTGCTAAGGTTCTTAACACTCCCTAGGACAATCCTCTGTCTCCGCATATGGCATGGTTAACCTCCAGGCAGTGAGGCTGAACCTGTCCAGGCCCTGGCACGGCCGGTTGTTTAGAGTTACCAGGTTTTGGACTGATGGAAGCCTCCAGTAGTTCCCCCAAACTCATAAGGATGAGGTCGGTGAACCATGCCCTTTTTGGCCAGAACGGCATGATCACTATTACCCAAGTCTGGTCCTGCCTGAGTTTCGCCAATACCTTCGGAATCATCGGAATGGGGGGAAAAACGTATGCCAGTTTGAACCTCCAGGGTATTGACAGGGCATCCACCGCCAAAGGGTTGTCTTCCCGGTACAGGGAGCAAAACCTTTCTACTTTGGCGTTGTATTGGGTGGCCATCAGATCCACCTCGGGGAGACCCCACATCTTGGTGAGATGGTGGAAGATGTCCTGATGTAGAGACCATTCGCCTGAGGTTGCCAGGCCTCTGCTGAGTTGATCCGACAGGATGTTCAGACAACCTCGGATGTGAACCGCCGACAACTGGGAGAGATTCTGTTCTGCCCAGGCGAAGATTAAGTTGGTGACTTGAAGGAGAGAGGGGACCTGGTTCCACCTTGCTTGTTGATGTAGTGCTCTGCCGTCAGGTTGTCCGTCCGTATCTTGACTGCCTTCCCCCGCAGAACAGGCGCAAACGTCAGATGTGCTCGGTGAACTGCCATAAGCTCGCGCCAATTGGATGAGCGCGTTCTCTCCAGACAGTTCCATGTACTTTGTGCCGGGGTCTCCCCCAGATGAGCTCCCCATCCAGTGATGGAGGCATCTGTTGTCAACAGGGTCCAGGTGAACCTGACCGAGGACTGCCCATCGCGTAGATGGGACAACCAGGCTAGTGATCGCCGGGTGCTGATGGTTAACTGGATAGGCTTCTGTAGTCCCGAAGGACTGTGATTCCAGACTCTCAAGATCTCGTTCTGCAGTGGGCGCATGTGCCACAGGGCCCAGGGGACTGCTTCTATGGAGGCGGACATCAAGCCTAGAACCTTCATGACCGACCTCATGGTAACCTTCCTGGTAACGGAGAGATGATGAACCACTCGAGCAATCTTTACCTTGCGAAGAGAGGGCAGAGAGATCGTCATGTTGAGAGAGTCTAAAATGAAACCCAGGAACTGGGTACGTGTTGATGGAATCACGACTGACTTCTGCCAGTTTATTAGCCAGCCCAGCTGGCTCAGCAAAGCTACTACGGTCTGTACCTGCGTGGTGAAGACCTCCCTTGATTGGGCCTTGAGAAGCCAGTCGTCCAGATATGGGACTATGAAGATTCCTTGGAGGCACAGGGCGGAAGCGACTGGAGCTCTTACCGTTGTGAAGGTGTGGGGGCTGAGGATATGCCGAATGGGAGGGTGGTGAACTGGAGGTGCAGCAATATTCCGTCCAGGTATACCGCAATTCTTAGAAATTTCCTGTGTGCAGGAAAGATGGGTACGTGGAGATATGCATCCCTTGGGTCCAAGGTGACGAAGTGATCTCCGGGCTGCAGAAAAGGTAACACAGACTTGATGGTTTCCATGCGGAACCGTACCTTGCGGTTGAACTGATTCAGAATGCCAAGAGTGTGCAAAGCAATAAATCTAAGCAAAAGGTGGCTACTTTGAAGAACCTAGAATATAAGACATATTTTCAGTTGTTTCACACTTTTTTGTTAAAGGGGCTCTATCAGCAAAATCATGCTGCTAGAGCCCCACATATGCGTGCATAGCCTTTAAAAAGGCTATTCAGGCACTGTAAAAGTTAAATTAAACTACCCCCCCCCCCCCATTTTAAAATAATAACTTAAAAAAGAATCTTCTCTACTTACGGAACGTGCACCCTGGGCGGGCCCTGGGCGGGCATTCAGAGTGCGCCGTCTTCTTCTTCCCCGCCTCTTCTTCCTCTGACGTCTTCGGGTCCCGTCCTCCTCCGGCGCTTGCTCGCGGACACTGATAAAAAAAAAATAGCCCGGGCGCATGCGCAGTAGCACGCGGCTTCTACTACGGCTACTGCGCATGCGCCCGGGCTATTTTTTTTTATCAGTGTCCGCGAGCAAGCGCCGGAGGAGGACGGGACCCGAAGACGTCAGAGGAAGAAGAGGAGGGGAAGAAGAAGACTGCGCACCCTGAATGCCCGCCCAGGGTGCACGTTCCGTAAGTAGGGAAGATTTTTTTTTTAAGTTATTATTTTAAAACGGGGGGGTAGTTTAATTTAACTTTTACAGTGCCTGAATAGCCTTTTTAAAGGCTATGCACGCATATGTAGGGCTCTAGCAGCATGATTTTGCTGATAGAGCCCCTTTAAGTATATAATTCCACATGTGGTACTTCATAGTTTTGATTCCTTCAGTGTGAATCTACAATTGTCATAGTCATGAAAATACTGAAAAATCTTTGAATGAGAAGGTGTGTCCAAACTTTTGGTATGTACTGTATATATATATATATATATATATATATATATATATATATACACACACACATACACAAACACTACTGTATAACTTATATACAGTATATTACCAAGTAATGTATAAGCAGTCATGCTGTGCAAATGTGGTATTGCCATACAATGGTGAAATAACGTCATTCTACAATTCTTATCTACTACCTCAAGCAGTGCGTAAATGGTCACTAAATCTTTAACAAATTCTGCATAAATACAAAAAGTATAAGACAATACAAGACATTTTGTAATATAACTTGTCTGAAAAAAAACTGAGGGTTCCATTTATCGACTCATTGCCCCGTCCGTCTCAAACATGCAACTCTGAAATATGTGCTGAACTCATCCATGTCTCCCAAAATGGATCGTCAGCAAACACACAGGTTATGGGGATAATATCACTCCTTAAGGAGAGAGCACCTTCACAGATGCATGGAGTCTTACAAAACCATTTTCGCTCCACTGGGGGATTATGGGAAAAATATGTAAATCTGTTTTCCTAGATGTAAATAGTAAAACAGGACTTGTTTTGACTTGCATACTGCTGGCACGTGTGCCTCTTGTTTAGCCCGTCCTGGGCACTGTTTTGCTTTTGCCATTTTGTAATGCTTTGTGATTCTGTTTCTTTATTTTGGAAATTTCAATAAAATTCAGTTTACACTTAAATAGTAAAACAGTGCCTCTGTTTGCTGCCTCTAGGGGGTAGCCCTCTTAAACATCATGCAGGACTTTTTCAACAAGCCTATTGCTATGATGCGAGGATTTGCCAAACCAATAGATCTATTCCAAAAGGAACAGAATCCCAGCTGTGTACCTTTTGTAATAGATCTATTGATTTGGCAAATCCTCGCATCATAGCAATAGGCTTGTTGAAAAAGTCATGCATGATGTTTAAGAGGGCTACCCCTAGAGGGCAGCAAACAGACGCACGGTTTTCCTATTTACATCTTGGAAAACAGATTTGCATATTTTTCCCAGCAGACACACAGGCATAGTATCATGGGGGATAGCTAACATATAATTATATTAGTGAAGACAGGCCACAAGGTATAAATAGCTAATGGTGAACACAGAGAGAGAAGGCAGATCATATGACCCGGGTTCAGTAGCAGCCCAGAACCCCTGCATTCATAACATACAAAACCTCAGTGGGTGTTTGTGATGATAGACTCCCTCTAGAACCCCTTTAAAACTTATTTCACAAGGGTGGGTTTGATCTGTAATATACAAACTGGGTATAACCAGTATTTCTCAGACCAAACCTTGAGCTGGGACCCAGACAATGAGCAACATATTCATCTATAATGCTAGGAATTACTACTTTATAAAAGCTATGTAAGGTTTAGATAATACAGTGCAGAAATATCACCTTCATACACCTCTATACAGTGCTCAATAATACCACACAGTATCCATATTATCACATAATACATCAGAAATGCTGAACTAATACTGCTATACAGACTACTGCCATTACCGGTACAAGCCAGTGGATATGGGTGGCTAAGAGTAAGTTCACACAGGGTTTTTTGGTCAGGATTTTGAGGATGTATCCGCCTCAAAATCCTGACCAAAAAGACGTGAAAAAAGAAAGTGACATGCTCATTCTTTCAGGCGGATTTGCCTTGCAATATCCACCTGAAAACACTCCCTCCCGACTAGGCCCATTCATTTGGGCCTAATCCGAAGCGAAGTGTGCAACTTTATGCCGGTGCGCTGCACCGCCATCCAGACGCAGCTACCCGTATTTTGATCCGGAGCCTATGGCGGCCTCCGCTTCAGGTTCCGGACCAAAAACCCTGTGTGAGCTTACCCTAAAACTCCATAATTTCCTACAATTAACAGCATTGTTCAAAGTACAATCTAAAATCATAAAACTAACATATGACCATTTTAGATATGGTAATACATATCTAAAATAAATAAAGTTCTTTTAACAGATTAACATTATAAATTTGTTGTGTGAATGTACAGAAGACATATACACTCACCGGCCACTTTATTAGGTACACCTGTCCAACTGCTCGTTAACACTTAATTTCTAATCAGCCAATCACATGGCGGCAACTCAGTGCATTTAGGCATGTAGACATGGTCAAGACAATCTCCTGCAGTTCAAACCGAGCATCAGTATGGGGAAGAAAGGTGATTTGAGTGCCTTTGAACGTGGCATGGTTGTTGGTGCCAGAAGGGCTGGTCTGAGTATTTCAGAAACTGCTGATCTACTGGGATTTTCACGCACAACCATCTCTAGGGTTTACAGAGAATGGTCCGAAAAAGAAAAAACATCCAGTGAGCGGCAGTTCTGTGGGCGGAAATGCGTTGTTGATGCCAGAGGTCAGAGGAGAATGGCCAGACTGGTTCGAGCTGATAGAAAGGCAACAGTGACTCAAATAGCCACCCGTTACAACCAAGGTAGCCAGAAGAGCATCTCTGAACACACAGTACGTCGAACTTTGAGGCAGATGGGCTACAGCAGCAGAAGACCACACCGGGTGCCACTCCTTTCAGCTAAGAACAGGAAACTGAGGCTACAATTTGCACAAGCTCATCGAAATTGGACAATTGAAGATTGGAAAAACGTTGCCTGGTCTGATGAGTCTCGATTTCTGCTGCGACATTCGGATGGTAGGGTCAGAATTTGGCGTCAACAACATGAAAGCATGGATCCATCCTGCCTTGTATCAACGGTTCAGGCTGGTGGTGGTGGTGTCATGGTGTGGGGAATATTTTCTTGGCACTCTTTGGGCCCCTTGGTACCAATTGAGCATCGTTGCAACGCCAAAGCCTACCTGAGTATTGTTGCTGACCATGTCCATCCCTTTATGACCACAATGTACCCAACATCTGATGGCTACTTTCAGCAGGATAATGCGCCATGTCATAAAGCTGGAATCGTCTCAGACTGGTTTCTTGAACATGACAATGAGTTCACTGTACTCCAATGGCCTCCACAGTCACCAGATCTCAATCCAATAGAGCATCTTTGGGATGTGGTGGAACGGGAGATTCGCATCATGGATGTGCAGCCGACAAATCTGCGGCAACTGTGTGATGCCATCATGTCAATATGGACCAAAATCTCTGAGGAATGCTTCCAGCACCTTGTTGAATCTATGCCACGAAGAATTGAGGCAGTTCTGAAGGCAAAAGGGGGTCCAACCCGTTACTAGCATGGTGTACCTAATAAAGTGGTCGGTGAGTGTATACTCGAGTATAAGCCAAATTTTTCAGCACAATTTCTGTGCTGACGAAAAGTCCCCCTCAGCTTATACTCAAGTCAAGCAGAATTTTTTTTATTATTATTATTTTTTTTTGGGGGGGGGAAGGGTGTCTATAACCAGCCGCAATAGGAATGTATAGAATCTCCCACAAAATAGTGGGGGGAAAAAAAGAAGCTTTAAAAAGATATAATAAAAAAATAAAGTAAATAAAAGTTCTAAATCCCTCCTTTCCCTAGAATACACATAAAAGTAGGGAATTACTGTTAAACACGTTATACACATTAGGTATCACTGTGTCTGACAGTGCCCGGTCTAGTGAATATAGGGTACCTGCAGTGCTCCTGTTCCGTCGGGAAGGGGTTAATAGGAGTACTGCAGATACCCTATATTCAGCCAGGCTGAATTCCAAGTGGGGGAAAAAAATAGTCCTCAAGCTCAGGTAAGGGGCAGACAGACAACCAAAACCCCTCCCCTTCCCCAGCAACTACTGCACCCAAAAAATTCCGACCATTTTAATTTTTGAAATTTTCCAGCTGCTGCATTTCCCCCCCTCGGCTTATATGCGAGTCAATAAGTTTTCTCAGTTTTTTTGTGGTAAAATTAGGGGCCTCGGCTTATACTCGAGTATATACGGTAAAACACATTAAGGAATAAAGTGGGCACAATCATGCGTGAGACGTTATTACTAAGAAATAGACACCCACAACTTTCTTTGACTGTCAGAAGATCAATACAGCATATAACATACAACATAAACTATACTATCCTAATGAGAAATATCTTAGTGCTTTACAACCGCTGAATTATTACATTTATTGGAATATTCTAGAAACGGAAATGTTTACATTTCCAAAATGTAAAAAAAAAATATTTCAAATTGTCTGTAAAACTTTTCATCTAAACTTTCAATAAAGGTCTATATAAATGATTGCAGGATCCTAGACAACACATAGTCTCTAAAGAAGAATCCAAACTGCTAGGCACAAGGCTGTAAGTCTATAATGTACAATAAAATGATAAAGAGCTGTGAAATGCTTGTGGTTACAGAGAATCTGGCCTGCATAGGTCAACATAAATTCCCAGGTAGATTTCCACTATACGTTTGTCCTAAAGCGCTGTT
Source organism: Leptodactylus fuscus (assembly GCF_031893055.1). Taxonomy (NCBI): domain Eukaryota; kingdom Metazoa; phylum Chordata; class Amphibia; order Anura; family Leptodactylidae; genus Leptodactylus; species Leptodactylus fuscus. The sequence goes on from NC_134267.1 coordinate 169,936,950, forward strand.
TTACTCTCGGCTCCGTCTTTCAACACTCTCCTGCTGTTCTATTCTGAACACTGGCCTCTCTCGCTGCTATCGATTTTCTCTAAATCTCCAGAATAATATATTTCTAGACAACACAGCACACGCCGGCTTAATCCCTTTAATTACATCACTGCTGAAAGGAAATCATTGATCAATGGCATTATGGGAAATTAAACCACCCCCAAAACTGTATCAAAGGCTATGAAATGGCTTGCCTCAGTGGCCCCATTTGGGACCCTCACAAGATTTGCACTCTTGGACAAGGAAAACGCGGCTGTATCATTGCACGCTGCCTCATGCTTGTTTGAAGTGCTCTCTAGCAGGTGTCATGCTCTAAGCAGGAATTTCACTTGGTGTAATTAAATATATTATCATCAACTGAATTTTATATTGATCCTTTAAAGTCTGTGCTAAATAGAATATGAAAGCCCAAGAGAACAGCACTAAAGGGTCACAGATCAGCTTGAACACATTCAATAATACAACAGATTTTCTCTCAATCTTAGATTGTTGACAGCTATCAATAACAAAATATCAATCTTTAATACCTCTGCATTGCTGTGATTCGAGGAGGGTGTATTTTACACTTTATGACAAGGTTGTCAAATCAATGTAAACCTGAAAAGCTTGCGCAAGATGACAACTGAGACGGTATGCTAAATGCCAATGCTGGTTTATGGTATATGATAATAACACAAACATCTAATTTCCTTTCGGGTGCCCTACACAGCGCACCCCAGCCAGGTCCACTGTGCCAATTGTTGGGATGCATCTGTATTTTCTAAATGCACCAACATCAACAGTACAGGTGGAGCCGACAATGCGTGTATAGTGGATGTGGCTGGGACTCACTGTGTAAGTTCAGCCTGAAGATGGGGTTCCACTTTCAGAATTTGTTTGGTATGTTGTTACTATTCTTAAAGTCAAAACTAGGAGTGGAAGGAATAAAATATGAGTAGTAGTAATTATTACTGCTCATATCTTATTCCTTCCACTCCTAGTTTTTGTTTTAAGAATACGCTAGATACGCTATCCATACCTGGTTTTGTTTGAAAAACAGCAAAAAAAAAAAAAAATTCCATAACTAAACCAGAACTTGGAAACCCTCAGATTATTGCTACAATCTAAAAGCAATTTTAATAAAATATTCTAGAAACGACAATTGACTTTTCACTTGTAGAAAATGTAATACCAGGAAATTTAGCATGCATTTTCTTTTACAGTAACTTAAATATATGGCCCGCAGTCCAAAATTTGGAAGCAAAGTAAACAAACTTCATTGTTAATGAAAAGTAAAAAAAAATAAAATAAATAAAAATCAATTGTATATACATTATAGATAAACACACACTCGCTCATAGTATGGATCCATAGAAAGAAGATAAAGATTGTATAGCATAACATGAACAGTGCCAGAAGCCACTGTTGGTAACATACTATGTCATACTAAGTGGCTCAGTGGTTAGCACTGCAGCCTTGCAGTGCTGAAGTCCTGGGTTCGAATCACCCCAGGAACAACATCTGCAAGGAGTTTGTATGTGCTCCCCGTGTTTGCGTTGGATTTACTCCCATTCTACAACGACGTACCGATAGGCAAAAAAAAAAAGTACATTGTGATACCTATATGGGGTTCACAATCTACATAAAAAATAAAATAGTATGTTATACTAAAGTCCAGCTTTTTCCGAGTTGGAAACCCTAAGATGAAGTGTAAGAAATTAATTTTAGTGGCTTAAAGATGACTTAAAGAGGATCTCCAGGAGTCTGAACACTTACTTTCTCTGTGAATGACACTGGGTTCACACCTGCGTTCATGTGTCCGTACTATGGTTTCCGTCTTCTGCATGGCAGAAGACGGAAACCATAGACCGGGTCCGGCCGTGCGCGGCGGTGAGCGTTTTAGGCTCTCCGCCGCGAAACCGGATTTTTTTATCTGGACACAGAGTAGTGCATGTCCGACTCTGTGTCCGGATTATAAAACCTGGTTTCGCGGCGGAGAGCGCAAAACGCTCACTGCCGCGCACGGCCGGACAGCTTTCTCACCCATTCAAATGAATGGGTGAGAAAGTCTCCTGCAGGCTTCCGTCTCCTGCATCTGTTTTATGCAGGAAACGGAAACCTGCAATAAGGACCCATGAACGCAGATGTGAACGAGCCCTTACTCTTTTTATGGCAGATCCCAGGGGTTCCAGGCTGGATCCTATCCCAAATCATGTTATTGGGACCTGTACATGACCAGGGTTGCTCTGTCTCCACCTGAAAACTTCTTTATATATGTGACCTTAAGGGGGTATTCCCATGAACATAACCATATTTAGATTTCTAGACAATTTAAAGTTAAACATTTTTGCAAATATAAATAATTTTAAAAATTTGCAGCATTTTACAGATTTTCTCTAATTAGCTCATTCATCGCAGCTCTGTTGATCGGTTGCCAATGGATATGACTATGAATTTAGAAACTTTCTATGGTCTGATATTTGTCAGAAACCTGCCATGATTTCTTTAGGTTATCAGGCAGAGGCTGTGCATGCATAAGAAAATTATATGAATAATATAAGATAATAATATGGTCACAATAAGAAAATCATGGCTGAGTTTCAGAGAGTAGAGAGTTCCTGAATCCACAGGCAAATGAACGAGACAACAGACTGTCCCAACTAAAATGGTTAGAGAAAATCTTTAAAATTGCAAAATTTTAAATTTATACATGCAAAAATGTTTAACTTTTAGTTGTCTACAAAATTGAATATTGTTATGTTCATGGGAATACCCTTTTAACGTCAGGAACCAAGTAAAGCTGTCCATACACAGAAAGGCAATACTTAAAATAGACCGTCATCATCTCCACCAAAGTTGAATCTTTGCACCCATCAATAGGGGCAACTCCACTAATTCCAGAACAGTTGCAGCTTTTTTTTTTTTCCAGCCCTCATTGTTCATGAGCATTCAGTGTATTTATTTTCAGCACTCAATATGTTAATTCTGCTCCCTACTGTCAGATAGGTGGTCTTGGGCTGAAGCACACAATCAGGGATTGCCCACTTAGTGTATTATGTGCTGGAACTAACTCAAATTATTACTTAGGAATGGTGGGGACTAGAGGAAAAATTCAGGCTGTGTTGGAATCAGTGGATCAGTACTTATTGAAGGATGTAAAGATTTTGTGGAGGTCGTGAAGGTTCCCCTTAAAAGTGAACTGTTTTAAACAGCATACAAAACTATACCCATCAGCCCTTTACAGGTCCTACTTAAAAGGATATTCCTAAAATGACAACTTATTCCCTATAGACAAAATAGGATAAGTGTCAGATCAGTGAGGGACAGACCATTGAGACCCGTGGTAACCACATGAAGGGAGTTCCCCAAATACCCTGCGTAAATGGACTGTTAGTACACATGCATGACCACTAGATCATTAACTTTTATGAGACTAGAAGAGCACCGTATCTCAGCCTGTCCTATAGATTGGATCAGTGGTCATGCATACACACTATTGATCCAGTCACACTTGGATGTTGGGCATTGTCATGACCACTGAGGTTCTCTTCAAACAGACCGAGGGGACAACACGGTGGCTCAGTGGTTAGCACTGCAGCCTTGCAGCGCTGGAGTCATGGGTTTGAATCCTGCCAGGAACAACATCTGCAAGGAGTTTGTATGTTCTTCCTGTGTTTGCGTGGATTTCCTCCCATTCTACAAAGGAAAAGAAAAGAAAAATGTACATTGTGATCCCTATGTGGAGCTCACAAGCTACATTTAAAAAAAAAAATATCATATTGGTGCGAGTTCACAAGCTGATTTAAATTTCAGTTATTTTTGATGAATTGCCCAAAAGTGAAGAATTAATTAAACCTTATGAGTTTTGTACATAGTACATGATACTAATGTTTAGAGATGAGCGAACAGTGTTCTATCGAACACATGTTCGATCGGATATCAGGGTGTTCGCCATGTTCGAATCGAATCGAACACCGCGTGGTAAAGTGCGCCAAAATTCGATTCCCCTCCCACCTTCCCTGGCGCCTTTTTTGCACCAATAACAGCGCAGGGGAGGTGGGACAGGAACTACGACACCGGGGGCATTGAAAAAAATTGGAAAAAGTCATTGGCTGCCGAAATCAGGTGACCTCCATTTTAGACGAATAGTGGATTTCAAATCCGGGTCATATGAGAATGTGAACTTTGTGACTATGAGACAGGGATAGCTGTACAGGCAGGGATAGCTAGGGATAACCTTTATTTAGGGGGGATTGTTATTAAAAATAACTTTTTGGGGCTCTATCGGGTGTGTAATTGTGATTTTTGTGAGATAAACTTTTTCCCATAGGGATGCATTGGCCAGCGCTGATTGGCCGAATTCCGTACTCTGGCCAATCAGTGCTGGCCAATGCATTCTATTAGCTTGATGAAGCAGAGTGTGCACAAGGGTTCAAGCGCACCCTCGGCTCTGATGTAGCAGAGCCGAGGCTGCACAAGGGTTCAAGCGCACCCTCGGCTCTGATGTAGCAGAGCCGAGGGTGCACTTGAACCCTTGTGCACCCTCGGCTCTGCTACATCAGAGCCGAGGGTGCGCTTGAACCCTTGTGCACACTCTGCTTCATCAAGCTAATAGAATGCATTGGCCAGCGCTGATTGGCCAATGCATTCTATTAGCCCGATGAAGTAGAGCTGAATGTGTGTGCTAAGCACACACATTCAGCATTGCTTCATCACGCCAATACAATGCATTAGCCAGTGCTGATTGGCCAGAGTACGGAATTCGGCCAATCAGCGCTGGCTCTGCTGGAGGAGGCGGAGTCTAAGATCGCTCCACACCAGTCTCCATTCAGGTCCGACCTTAGACTCCGCCTCCTCCAGCAGAGCCAGCGCTGATTGGTCGAGTTCCGTACTCTGGCCAATCAGCGCTGGCCAATGCATTCTATTAGCCCGATGAAGTAGAGCTGAATGTGTGTGCTTAGCACACACATTCAGCTCTACTTCATCGGGCTAATAGAATGCATTGGCCAATCAGCGCTGGCCAATGCATTCTATTAGCGTGAACTGAGTTTGCACAGGGGTTCTAGTGCACCCTCGGCTCTGCTACATCAGATTGCTACATCTGATGTAGCAGTGCCGAGTGTGCATCAGATGTGTAGTTGAGCAAAACTGACTCAGCACTGCTAAGTCTCTGCATTCGCCTAGGAATGCATTGGCCAGCCTTCGGCCAATCAGCGCTGGCTCTGCCGGAGGAGGCGGAGTCTAAGGTTGGACCTGAATGGAGACTGGTGTGGAGCGATCTTAGACTCCGCCTCCTCCAGCAGAGCCAGCGCTGATTGGTCGAGTTCCGTACTCTGGCCAATCAGCACTGGCCAATGCATTTCTATGGGGAAAAGTTAGCTTGCGAAAATCGCAAACTGACAGGGATTTCCATGAAATAAAGTGACTTTTATGCCCCCAGACATGCTTCCCCTGCTGTCCCAGTGTCATTCCAGGGTGTTGGTATCATTTCCTGGGGTGTCATAGTGGACTTGGTGACCCTCCAGACACGAATTTGGGTTTCCCCCTTAACGAGTTTATGTTCCCCATAGACTATAATGGGGTTCGAAACCCATTCGAACACTCGAACAGTGAGCGGCTGTTCGAATCGAATTTCGAACCTCGAACATTTTAGTGTTCGCTCATCTCTACTAATGTTCACAAGCACTGTGTGGGCACCAGCACTACATACATTTATCTACAGTAATGGTTTGTTTTGTACGTGAGGGTGTGCAAACAGACTCTCTCTACCCAAAACTTACAATCCACCTAGCTTACAAAGTAAAGTGTATTGTCTTCCCCAAGCTAGAGGTGTAACGTGCGGTTCCATCTGGCTAGTGGAACACTCTACCCCATACATCCAGAAACAATCCTTGTTCTCATGAAGGCAGTGTTTCCTAATACTGTGCTCCATGAGACAGGAACAGCTCCAGTAAGATACTACTTCCAACCAGGTCTCTTTCACAAACTGCTCCCTGTGGTGGATCTCTCCGCTTATGCCCAAACGATTTCAACCTGTTGTTGAGAAGACCATGAAAAGGCGAGCCTGCTGGCTAATTTACCAAGGGATTAAAGCCCTGAAACCACTTCAATCTGTTACTTGGTTTTGTTTTAAATGCAGTTACCATTATATGGAGGCTCATGTCAAATGTAAATTCTACATCAAAGAAGCCATAATTCAAAGTAAGAAGCAATTCACAATTAGATTTCATGCCTAATGCCATTCATGTGATGACTGCCTCGGCTTGGAACACTGTATGAAGAACTGGCAATAGGCAAAAGAAACACAAAGAAATACAGCATTTTGGTTAATATGATGGTTCTTCCCCATTCAAAGATCACAAAAATTAACTTGAGAAAATAAATAAGACTAAAAAAGTTAATTTACAGTTATCCTTTGGATAAATGTACAAAGCAGTAACGGTCTGATGCATCATGTATAGAAGATTTACAGTGCTTAACTGGAACCTTTCAGAATCTTATTCCAACCACTGAAAGTTGTATTTGAGCATTTATCTGCTGAATCACTGGCATTAGAAAATAGATCAATATAGGAAATAATATTCAGAATAAATACAAGTAAGCCAAACAAGAAAGCCTGCCAGGTCTCATGCACACAGAGGTATTGTCTGGTATGGAGCCATCATTTAGTACCCATACGAGTATGTGACCCCCACCCTGTACCTATCTATGCATCCAATTTTTCTGTAGATTAAGGTTTATGGGGTGTTTTTGATAAATATATAACAAATCAGACAAAAAGTTATGTCATGTTCCAGGGACAACAACAGAGTCCTGGGTTCGAATTCTGCCAAGGACAACATCTACAAGGAGTTTGTATGTTCTCCCTGTGTTTGTGTGGATTTCCTCCCATACTCCAAGGACATACTGATAGGGAAAAATATAGATTGTGGTAATTCATTTACAACCAATCCCGTGCAAGTGAAACCCCGCCCACCAATGTGCCGAGAAAAGCAGGAAGTGAATAGAGCACAACAGCCTGCAGGTTGGTGAACAAGCGTCATGGGAATACCCCTTTAAGGGCATGTATGACTCTTTAAAGAGGACCTTTCACCACTTTTGGGCACATGCAGTTCTATATACTGCCAGAAAGCTGACAGTGCGCTGAATTCAGCGCACTGTCGGCTTTCCCGATCTGTGCCCGGTGTGAAGAGCTTACGGCCCGGTACCGTAGCTCTTCTATGGTCAGAAGGGCGTTTCTGACCATTAGCCAGAGACGTCCTTCTGCCTCACGGCGCCAATCGCGCTGTGCTGTGGAGCAAGGAGGAACGCCCCCTCCCTCTGCTCACACAGCTTGTCCGTAGACGAGCATTATCAGGAGAGGGTGGGGGCGTTCCTCCCGGCTCCACAGCACAGCGCGATTGGCGCCGCGAGGCAGAAGGACATCTCTGGCTAATGGTCAGAAACGCCCTTCTGACTGTAAAGCGCTACGGTACCGGGACCGATAGCGCTTTACACCGGGCACAGATCGGGAAAGCCGACAGTGCACTGAATTCAGCACACTGTCAGCTTTCTGGCAGTATATAACACTGCCTGTGCCCAGATATGGTGAAAGGTCCTCTTTAAAGTAATATTACAAGTTATGGTTGCTAGATTACTGGAAATAGGACCCTGATTCCAAGGATTTATTCTAATTGCCAGTAGTAAGGATTATGTTTTCCTAAAATTAAAAAAATTATCCTAAGCTTTATGGGTGGTTTACCTTCCCTGGATCAACATTGCACTGCAGCCAAACTAAAAGCTCTACGTTACAATGTTACTACCGTACATAAATCTAATACAAATCTGCTTGGTTTATTCTGAAATGCTTTGTAAATAATGCTTTGCTTAAGACTTTCATGTAAAATGTTATACGGTATTATAAGTCTAGAAATACAGTGTTTAACCCCAGTAAGGATATCGCTAGCAGTCTGAATGGCTAGCATGCAGTCATATATAAGAGAATGAATAATCTGTGCATTACAGGCAAATCACCCATAAAGTGTTACTACAAGCTTTTACAGTCCATTAAAAACGTAATTGAATCAGTTAACATTTTCCCAAGAAAATCTCATTCATGTAAATTGTATTGCCAGCCATCTAAATAGTAAATACTTATTACTGTGACAAAATGAGGTTTTGTTTGCCAAAGGCAAAACCAGCACAGTGGTTATGTGGTTGTGCGAAACTAGATGGAGAAGTTACCCTCAGCATCATAGGAGTCATTATTAAAGCTATGAATGGCTTAGGAAGTGTGTTTTCTGTATTTAGAATGTATCAGCTTCAGACCCCCCTCCTTTGGAAGAGCCTTGGCCTGCACACTTGGTCGTACGCATGAAGCCTTAGTACACCTAGATATATGATATCCCGCTAAAGAGGAGTTAGTATAATATCTGGGATTCAATTACCCCATGCACACAATGTAAATGAGGAGACGGAGGGTGCACGTGTGAGCTCCCATAGCTTCTAATAATTACCTTTAGATATAGCTATAAAAGAAGAGAAGAATATAGTCAAAGTTTGGTTAGAACAAATGGTCAGAAATTAGTATATTTTCCCTTACCGTTTCTCTGTATAACCAAGGTTAACCATGAATTCTTTTTTTATTTTCTATACTGTATAGAAACCTGATTTGTCTTTTCTCAACCCTACTATCTAAAGGGAAAAATGACAGATAAAATACTCCAATACTGTTTATGCTCCAAGTGCAGGAATCTTTTCAATGCACCAATACAACTGCTTTTATTATTTACAAGATGAGTGACTATGTATGCTGTTGGCAAGGCAAAGTTGGTAACTAGATGTTCTCTGCCAGTGATACCCAATGGACTCTTCTGAGGAAGTTCTACGTCTAATATGATAAAAGCTCAGACTCAACAGCAACATTATAACGTAATATAACAATGGCCAATGAAAGAAGCCTTCTGAAAGCACATTGTACCTACAAAAATAACAGAATGCTCGCAGATTTACTGAAATCATTAAAACACACCAAAAACTTAATTATACAAGAATTGTAATGGAAATAAAATAATATGACATCATGGTTTAAATATAATGCTATGGGCATCGCATCTTTTATAGTACTAAGCGATGCACTAGGTTACAGGGATTCTACCATTAAAGCACATTTTTTTCTCATTGATACTTAGGAATAGCCTTAAGAAAAGCTATTCTTCTCCTACCTTTAGACCAGTGGTTCTTAACCTTGTTTGAGGTACAGAACCCACCAGTTTCATATGCACATTCACCGAACCCTTCTTTAGTGATAAATCAAATATGATTTTTTTCCAAATTCAAGACATAGGTATGTTTTTTTTTTTACTGGTACACAAAATGAACTGTGCATAGGGCCTAGGGTTCGATCGAACCCCAGTTAAGAACCACTGGCTTAGATGTCTTCTCGGCGCCGCTGTTCGGTAGAAATCCCGTTTTTGTCGGTATGTAAATGAGTTCTCTCACAGCACTGTGGGCGTCCCCAATGCTGCGAGAGAACTCTCCAGCGACGCCTCCATCTTTTGCAGGAACGTCCTCTTCACACGTCTTCTTCCGGCGCAGGCGGTCAAACTTGTAAGCTTTGGGGAAAGCAGACTGTGCATGCCCATGGCTACAAGAAAAATGGCTGCTTACACAGTATGTTTACACAAGTTTGACCGCCAGCACCAGAAGAAGTCAAGAGAAGAGGATGTTCCTGAAGAAGATGGAGGCGTCGCTGGATAGTTCTCTCGCAGCATTGGGGATGCCTCCAATGCTGTTTGACCGCTGGGGCCCGCCCCCAGTGCTGCCAGAGAACTCATTTGTATACCAACGAAAACCGGGATTTCTACCGAACGGCAGCGCGGAGAAGACATGTAAAGGTAGGAGAAGAATAACCTTTCTTAAGGCTATTCCTACGTGTCAACGAGAAAAAAATATGTTTTAATGGTAGAATCTCTTTAAGCATTCATGGGCAGTATTGTTTCCACGTTATTTTTATTTATTCAGACCAGAAAATGAAATATATGAATTTGTTCTGATTGTGCTTTTTCTAATTTTTTCTGCACACATTTACTTGGTCTGCCATGTTGCCTAAGTTTCTCCTCTGCTCAGTTAACAGCATTTAGTCATATGCTTTATAGCACAGCCATGGCCAAAGGCAGGAATATTCTGTAGCTGACTAAGGCTAAGTTCAGAGCTGCATCAATGTCTACATAGGAAACTTGCTGAAAATCAGTTACAGTATATAAATGGCAGAAGCCTGATGTACACCCAGTGGATCTCATTAACGTCTATGGGGTATGCATGCAACCACTGTTTTGGCATTTGTCATTCAGTAACCCCAGTGGACCGAAAAGATGGAGAGCCAACACAAGTGTGAACCTAGTCTCACTGAGTACTACAGAAGAAATTTCTAGGCATGTTCTGTGTAGGGAGGGGGGGTGGATAATTTGTGACATCATCTATTAGCAGTAGTGGATGCCATGATGGTTTGGGAGTTTTAGCTATAAAGATGTTATCCTCTATTGTAATCCTACCTGTGATGTGAATGAGATGATTATGGCTTAGAAAATGTCTACAGAATTGGCAAGAGTCATCAAATATTCTTAATAACATATCTAACACAAAAATTTGATTTTAAAAACAGACAGTGGGAAAATATGTAAATTAGCCATATTCTACAAGTCTAAGGCTAGGTTTACAGCTGCGTCAAAGCATCCAAGTAGACTCCACCGAAAACTGTCAGAGAGGACTTTTCTTTCCACCTGTTCTAGTATAAAAACAGCAGAAACTCAACAAACACCTGGCAGACCCCATTATACTCTAATCTCCTTTTAGTGGATGGGCTCTCTGTTGTTTCGGTCCCCATATGGACCCGAATGAGGGAGAGGCCAACACTAGTGTGAACCTAACATAACATTACATTGTTGTGGGCTATGGGGTCAGTGGATAATCGCTGTTTTAGTGGACTGGCTCTCCGATGTTTAGAGTGAACCTAGCCTAAGACATGAAACACAGTGTATTTGACTGCTGTAGAAAAGCAAGTGTCAAAAATGCTGCATTTTACAGTCCCAGCAAAGTAAATGATTAAGGAAACTAAAAATTACATTTAATCTTATTCACACACTGCAGAAAAAACACAGCATAATAACTTTAGTTGTTTAAAGAGGACCTTTCATCAGATCGGGCACATGCAGTTTTATATACTGCTGGAAAGCTGACAGTGCACTGAATTCAGCGCACTGTCGGCTTTCCCGATCCGTGCCCGGTGTAAAGCGCTATCGGTCCCGGGACCGTAGCGCTTTAGTGACAGAAGGGCGTTTCTGACTGTTAGCCAGGGACGCCCTTCTGCCTCGCGGCACCTATCGCGCTGTACTGTGGAGCGGGGAGGAACGCCCCCTCCCTCTCCTGATAATACTCGTCTATGGACGAGCTGTGTGAGCAGAGGGAGGGGGCGTTCCTCCCCGCTCCACAATACAGCGTGATAGGCGCCGCGAGGCAGACGAACGTTCCTGGCTAACAGTCAGAAACGCCCTTCTGTTACTAAAGCGCTACGGTCCCGGGACCGATAGCGCTTTACACCGGGCACGGATCGGGAAAGCCGACAGTGCGCTGAATTCAGCGCACTGTCAGCTTTCCAGCAGTATATAAAACTGCATGTGCCCGATTTGATGAAAGGTCCTCTTTAAATGCTGTGTCCCCCCCATATACTAATAGAAAGTCATGGAAAAAGGGATAGAAAACGCAGCTTAATTTCCACAACAGAAAATGGCAAAACAAAGTGAAAAATGCAACTATAAACTATATTTTATACATTAGGTTTTCATCTGTTTTTTTGGGGGGGTTTTGCAGTGCTTTTCCAATTTAGCTTAAAGTGGTCTCCAAGATTTGGAGCATCTTCAGGGACAGCCGAGGTGAGTGTTACAAAAAAAAAAAAACGACATGCCTATTCCCCAGCACTCCACTTACCATCCCGACTCCCCTCACATGCTGGGTGTCACAGTGTCACTGATAAGGAATTGGTGACGTATGAGTGACATCACAGGTCCCTCTATAACGACTCATGAGGCCACTAACTAGTCTCAGCTTACAGTGTTACAACCTCCAGTATGTGAGGGAAATGAGAAAGGGACTGAACGGGATAGAGGAGTACGTCTTTTATTTTTGTTCTTTTGGAGAAACCTCAGGTTGGTGTAAATCTTGGACAACGCCTTTATGATAGTTTTCTTGCTCTTGAAGGAGACCTCTTTCGTGTACACTACATGAAATCCACAATAGACAAGAAAGCCTGTAAATTTATAAATCTGCTTTTCCCTGCTAAGTGTTTTTAAATAAACCCCACTTAAATGGGCGAGACAGAAAAGGTGCAGCGAGAGCAATATGTGTATTACAGGAACACGAGGAACTCAAATGACCTAAATTAGAAAAAAAAAAAAAGCATCGGCTCATCAAAGTCCATTCTTCCACTTAATTGCTTCCACTAATTATAGAGGGCAAATAACAACAAGCCCATAGGAAGGAAGATGAACCTACAACTGGCTGATGTTACATAAAATATGCTCTTCGTAAAATCCTTTGGAACATCACAAGATTTATCCAGTCAGCATTTCATAATCATCCCTAAATCTACAGAGACACAAATGTATTTCATCAGCGATGAAATTCTTCCTTGACTGCTAAAACGAGAGTCAAGAAATGATTAGAATCTAGTTTGCCTAACAGTATGCATTAATCAGAAATCATAATAAATCCATGTGCTTCTTCAGACAGCGCATTTGTCAGCCGCTTAAGTGCAGCAACGACATTGACTAATGGCCACTGAGCTAGAAGGGTCAATCATAAACTCATCAAATGCTTCATTTAATTTCATAATTTGGCCAAACATAATTTGTTTATGGAGGAGATATCAGGTGCTAGTGAATGAATAATGGCTGTGAAACCAAACTCCATTAATCAGCCAATGATTACAAATGACTCTGAGATTGTTTATTCTAATTTCATTCATTTGGCCCAACAAAGAAAACATGGGCAAATGAAACTAGCTGGAAAAGATGGCACAGTTATTGCACCGTATTTAATAAGACAATGATAAATACTCTCATTAATAATAAAATGCTAGACTTATAGGGCTGAGGATTAAATACAAACACTCCGCGCATCAGGTCATATTCCTGGCGTATAAATCCAAATAAGACAATATGGAAAGTGATTACATCAGGATTCCAGCAATTAAAGTGCAGAAAATAAATAGGGCTGGAGATTCAGTGGCAAAACATGAACGTCTCAGTTACACGTATGAGATGCATGGCTAAGGAGTCAGCAGAAATCTCTGGCATCTAGATAAAGGCTCGATTTAATTCTGCATACTATCATCGCTGCAACCAATACAGAGCACATTAAAGCTATACGTAACATACCTTTGTTATGTAGGTCACATTTGTAGATTTGGAGAAAAGCAACTATGAAGTCTTATGTAAATGAGACACTTGGTGCACTGGGGGCTGGCCTTCATCCCAGGGAGCACTGTTCTTGCAGCTGAAATAGTATGGGTGAAGATATAGCAGTGACAAGATCAACTTTCACTGAATGGGTTGGCGCAGACAGGAGATGATAGGGGACTGTGTGGCAAGAGCAGTGCTCCAGGCAGCTGAAGCCCCACCCCCAGTGCACCAACACCCTCATTTGCATAAGACTTCAAAGTCCAAATCTACAAATGTGACATATATATTAAAAGTATGTTGTTTATAACTGAAATGTGCTCTATAATGCTGTGGTAGTTGAATATGCATGGAGAATTTGCTAAGCTCCCTTTACAGAATTTTTTTCACCAGAAAAGGATCTAACGTCTAAAGTTTTTATGTCTAACATATTTTACTTAATTTTTCTAATTTCCTTTTCACATTCTATAGGAAAAACTATTCTAAAATCTTGCCGTTGCACTGCCCACTGAGCCTCACAATAGGCTGACACCTCCTGTTCTATAGATATCACTTTCCCATTGTCATCTGATTATCATATAGTAAAAGGTCAAATTTATAACGACGTAGGCAGACAACACAGGGATCCACCATTAACAATAGGTTATGGTCCCAGCTCACCTTTGCCCTCAACCTCTTTAGGACAATTTGATGCTGTAATATTCCCTTTAAGCCTCAGTGCCAACTTTGTACTTACATTCTCTTCAAGTCAATCAAAATTAGCCTCTTAAAAAGATGAACAGTAGTCAAAGCAAAAGCATAGACAGTATCCCAATTCTTCATACATACAGTAATTGTGAGGCTACGGCTAGGTTCAGACTAGCATTCAACCTACGTTCGGGGTTTCCGTCTCCTAATCCACTGGAAAATGAAGAAAAAATTTTTCTCTGCATTTTTCGGGCAAAAAAGTGGACAGAAACTCAGGCCCAAATACTCACAGATGAGTGCTACTACGTAGGAACTTACTGCATACTCCTGTACTACAGAGCTCACTGTGCATAAGCAGTATACAAAACTCTATGGCTATACAGGATAGTGTGGCTCTGAATCAAAAAAATACAGCTGTAACCACTATCATGTCATACCAAATTATCATTGAATGCGGGAAATATCAGATTAAAGAGTTCATGGCCCTGTACAGTAGCACACAGCCTCCTACTCATATACATGAATATACCACTATACAGTGCCCACACAATATACCATAACATACCACAGTTGTGTGCATAGAGACATAGGGTATGTTCACACAATGGAATTTTGCACTGATTTTGTGGTAAATTCCACCACGAAACTGCCTACCATTGTTTTAAAGAAATCCACCTCAAATTCCCTTTCCATTTCCATCAGGTGAACCTACCTTTAAAGGGCTATTCATACAAACATAACCACAGATACATTTGCAGACAAAAATGAAGCATTTTTGAAAACATGGCGTCTATGGCGTCTGTGGGTTTCCGTGGGTAATTGCTTTTTAAGTTTCCATTCTTTGGGTCCCAAAGCAGACCCAAAGTACAGAAAGCCAAATGCAGCTGTGAACCTCGCGTAAAACTTCACTTAATTCACAGAAATGAATAAAAGAAGAACAAATTAAAAAGGATAAAACTTTAAGGCTAACTTTTATCCTTTTTTTTCCCCACACATCTCTGTGAATAGGTTGAGAATTTATGGATGGGGACATCTCACATTGAGTGAATGAGTAAAACTCCTCAAGACAACCCTCTGTTATGGCTTACCGACCTTATAAAAGGGAAGTCTCCCACTAGGGAACATCCTCTAGAGTCAAAGCCAGAGTCAAAAACCATGGACTACAGTAAGAACAGCTCCAGCTCTGGAAGAACTCATCAATCTATGGTGGAAAAGCAAGGGAAAATGTATTGCCATGTAGAGCTTCCCGCAGTAGTCATCTGATTCCATGGTGGTTATCATTAGAAAAGGAGTTGTATTTATGAGACCATCCCTTTAAGTTTTAACAATAAAGTGCTGTGAAATCAATTTCCCAGTTTGTTAAAGGGATTCTATAATTAAAATCCCATTTTTTCTCGATCACATGTAGGAATAGCCTTAAGAAATGCTATTCTTCTCCTACCTTTAGATGTCTTCTCTGGACTGCTGTTCGGTAGAAATCCCGGTTTTCATCCGTATGCAAATGAGTTCTCTCGCAGCACTGGGGGCGGTCCCCAGCGTTCAAACAGCATTGGGGGCATCCCCAATGCTGCGAGAGAAATCAACAGCGCCGCCTCCATCTTCCTCAGGAATGGCCTCTCTGCGCGTCTTCTTCCGCAGCTGGATTCAAACTTATACGCATGCGCAGTCGGCTCTGCCGTCGGGCCTCCGGCAGAGCTGACTGCGCATGCCCGCCTGGTGTAAGTGGCCATTTTCTTGATGCAGCATAGTAAACTGGGGTAAGTGGCCACAAAAGAATGGTCACACGCATTTGCAGTTGGCTCTGCCCAAGTCGCGATGGCAGAGCCGACTGCGCAAGCGTAGAAGTTTGAATCCAGTTCCGGAAGAAGGCGCGCAGAGAGGCTGTTCCTGAAGAAGATGGAGGCAGCACTTGAGATTTCTCTCACAGTATAGGGGATGCCCCCAGTGCTGTTTGCGTGCTGGGGCCCGCCCCCAGTGCTGCAAGAGAAATTATTTGCATACAGACAAAACCCAGGATTTCTACCGAACAGCGGCATGGAGAAGACATCTAATGGTAGGAGAAGAATAACCTTTCTTAAGGCTATTCATATGTGTGATGAGACAGAATGTGATTTTAATGTATTACTATGGTATCACTGAGGTAAAGCAATGTGATGCTAAGTACTATAATAATACAGTCAGGTATTTATGTCACTTCATACATCTACAGTATACCTAGGAAGAAATGCGGCATGTTTCATTTATGGAACAACAGAGAAAATGTCATGTACAACTACTAAACCTTTTATTTATTTATTTATTTTTTTAAAGAAATTTGTGTAAGTACAACAGTATATTGAGGTGACAGAGCTGCCAGGTATATTCATTAGAAAAAAATTGTAAAAGAAAAATAGAAATCGTTGAAAATTGCCTACAGGTTTGTGTGTTTTGCTGCTTGTCAAGCTAGGGACTGATTCCAGAGACATGAGGAGAGAAGTTGCTTGAGGCGTTTGTAAAAATGAGATGAATCAAAGTATACATCAATATCAGAACTCATGTCTGCCATTTCAGCCCCATGTAAGAGCTTAAACGCACGCTATACATACAGCAAAGAACTGACAACGCTGCTCCACCATACGCATGTATACACAGAGTGTACAGTGATTAAATATCCGAGCCCGTGATTTGGATGACAAAGGTGAGGACACCTGTAGTGGTCATGAAGCAGGACTTGCCATATGGCCATGCATGTAGTGTCTTCCATTACACCATTTATCAATATATTGCTTGCTGTGTGTTACTTGGTATTTGCTGGACAGTTTTTTGGGTTAACCCTGTAATTCACATATCCATTATTGAGGATTTGTGATGACTATAATATGCACGGACAGCAGCAATGATAATTTGCAGGGGGTAGTGCTGTCCACGGTTGATCCACTTATAGGGGTATTCCAATGAACATAACCATTTTTAAATTTGTAGATAATTAAAAGTTAAACATTTTAGCAAATCTAAGTAATTAAAAATTTGGCAGAGTTTTAAAGATTTTCTCTAAATATCTTTTGGTCACAGTCTGTTGTCTTGATCGGTTGCCAATGGATACGACCATGAATGCAGGAACTTTCTAAGGTCAGAAAATCCATTATGATTTCCTTATTGTGGCCGGGATATCTTCTGATACATGTAGCGTCCCTGCCTGATAACCCAGCTACAATAAGAATATCATGGCTGGATTTTTGACAAGTCCTAGACCATAGAAAGTTTCTGCATTTGTGACCGTATTCATTGGCAACCAATCAAGACAACAGACTGTTACCACTAAGAGAGTTAGAGAAAATCTTTAAAACTCTGCAGAATTGTAACTACTTATATTTGCAAAAATGTTGAACTTTTTATTACTTACTAACATAGATATGATTATGTTCATGGGAATACCCCTATAAGTTTACTTTCTATGTCTTTGGGTCAGTGAAAAACGTATGTCATCAGTTACGTATACTGTACACGAAGAATGCAGATGTGAATAAAGTATATCCGGCAAACTTCCATGCACATTAACAAGTAACAAGCAACACATTGTTGAAACAGTGTAATAGAAAAGACTGACAACATACAAGACACTGCATCAAGGTCACTAGATGTTTTCCCATCTGATGCTATGCTCTTTTTTTTAATTTTTTTTAAAATCATAGATGACAATAAGGACCACATTTACCACCGCAAGTCCAGAATAGACTGAAGAACTTTACGTCTAAAAACTTCTGTGTGATAAAGATCAAGAGAAAAATAGAAATATTCATCCATCCATAATTAGTGTGCGCATTTGCATCAAAATCCGTTATGCCATATGCTGCTCCTTCACGTAAATCCCATCAGAAATTTCAAACACAAGGAATGGAAAGTTACAAATATCGACCAAAGACCAGACTCATCTATTGTGCAAATAAAATGGAAGGATATTGGTGTGCAGAGAAGGGATATCACCACCAGAATGATAAAGATGCTTCAGCAACATATAAATATATGAAATATACAGTAAGAAAATGTTATTAATGAAACAACAGTCATGACATTTATTACACAACTTGTAAGGGTCATATTTTAATGCTTGTAATGCCGTTTGTTAAGGGAAATTTGGACTGGCAGCATCTTCTTGACCCCCCATCTGCCAATATACTTTTACTTAAAGAACACCCGCCAGCTATCCATATATAGGTATATATTTTAGAAAATGCTTGCATTCCCCATACAATATAAATGGAGTACAGTAAATTTTTTAGAACCGGCTTGTGTCACTCCTTGAAATGTATGAATAAATTGCTGATCACTTGCGCTGCCTTTATCAATAGTCTGACAGCCTAAACAGTGTTGATAGTGTCGCCCCCTGCAGGGACACAGTCTAATGAGGGTCCAGGGGTTGTGCTTAGTGTTCAAGCATATCCTTATAGTGGTGATGCCAAGCTGCAATACCTCAGCCAGACAATGGACAAGAGTGGCAATGTTTTAGAATATAAAGATTGTTCCTTTTTTCTTGTAAATCTGGACAACCCCCTGGAGCTGGCATTTCCTAATACAGAGCTCCAAATACACACAAATGAGTGTTATTGCCTAGGAACTTACTGCATACTGATGTATTACACAGTTCACTCTGCATAAGCAATATCCAATATTCCAAGAGTATATGTGATATTGGAGCTCTGTATCAGAAAAATACAGCTCTAACCACTATCATGTCATACCAAATCATCAATGAATGCTGGAAATATCAGATTAAAGAATTCATGGCCCTGTACAGTAGCACACTGCCTGCTACTGATACATGTATGTACCACTGTACAGTGCCCACACAATATACCATAAAATACCATAGTTGTGTGCATAGAGACATAGGGTATGTTAACATGGTGGAATTTTGCACCAAATTTTGCAGTAAATTCCACCACAATTCTGCCTCATTTTGTTTTAAAGAAATCCACCTAAAATTCCCCTTCCATTTCCATCAGGTGAACATACCTTTAAAGAGGACCTTTCACCGATTTGGGCACAGGCAGTTCTATATACTGCTGGAAAGCTGAGTTGGCTTTCCCGATCTGTGCCCCAGGTAAAGCGCTATCGGTCCCGGTACCGTCGCTCTTTACAGTCAGAAGGGCGTTCCTGACAGTCTGTCAGGTACGTCCTTCTTCACAGCAGTGCCTATTGCGCTGTACAGTGTGAGCGGGAAGGAACGTCCCCTCCCCTCCTGATAATACTCGTCTATGGACGAGCACTGTGAGCAGAGGGAGGGGCGTTCCTTCCCACTCACACTCTACAGCGCGATAGGCACTGCTGTGAAGAAGGATGTACCTGACAGACTGTCAGGAACGCCCTTCTAACTGTAAAGAGCTATTGTACCAAGACTGACAGCGCTTTACCCAGGGCACAGATCGGGAAAGCTGACAGTGCGCTGAATTCAGTGCACTGTCAGCTTTCCAGCAGTATATGGAACTGCCTGTGCCCAAATCGGTGAAAGGTCCTCTTTAAATGGATATTCATACAAACATAATCATAGTTACAATTGCAGACAAAAATGAAACATTTTTACAAACATATAAGCTATAAAATCTGTGGTGTTATAAAGTATTTCTATAACCATTTAGTGGTCAGTCTTTTGTCTTGATTGGTTTACAATGGATATGACCAAGAATACAGAAACTTTCTATGGTCTGGGACTTGTCAGAAACACAGCCATGATTTCCTTATTGTTGAACAGGTTATCAAGCAGGGTCAGTGCAGGTAAAAGAATATACTCTGGTCACAGTAAGGAAATCACTGAGTTTCTGACAAGCAACAGACCATAGAAAGTTCCTGTGTTCATCGTCATAACCATTGGCAACTGATCAATACAAAAGACTATCACCACTAAAATGGTTAGAAAAAAATATTTACAATTCTGCATCTTTTTAATCAGTTATATTTGATTAATGTTTAAAGCGGCTCTATCATTGGGAAAAGTCATTTTTAACTAAGCACATCGTTGCATAGCTTTTAGAAAGGCTATTCCACACATAACATTTGCATGTAAATGGCCTCAGTAATTTTTGAATGAGTTTTTCATTCATATGCTAATTAGCCTCCAGCCAGCACAGGAAGTTCTCAGGAGCCTCCTCTTTACTATTCTCTCCTATGTGTGTGTGTGTGTGTGTGCAAGCAGGGAGATGAGTCGTCATCAGCAGCCTGTGCTGCGCACACACACATAGCAGAGAAGAGCAGAGGGTGCACAATGGGACTTCCAGGTACTCGCTGGAAGCTAATTAGCAGATGAATAAAACGGGCTCATTCAAAAACTACTGAGATGATTTACATACAAAAGGTACATGTGGAATATCCTTTCTAAAGCCTATGCAAGTATGTGATTAGCTAAAAATGACTTTTCCCAATGATAGAGCCCCTTTAACATTTAATTGTCTAGAAATGTAAAAATGGTTATGTGTGTGGGAAACCAAGTTATTGGTCTACATTCACATTACACTAAGCTTGATGAAAATCATATTATAATCTTCATCAAGTGAAATTTAGGAATTA